>NC_092052.1:73229184-73466684 GCF_003086295.3 Arachis hypogaea
ATAGATCCCTTTAGGTCACCCTTTCGTAAAACCGTGACCATAGACTTTTTTTGGTCATCCTCAAAACCATGACCATAGACATCTTTTGGTCATGATGAAAAATCGTGACCATAGACTATTTTAGGTCACCCCCCAAATCGTGACCGTAAACCCTTTTAGGTAACCCCAAAAAACTATGACCATAGACTCCTTTAGGTCACCTTTTTTTAAAAAACCGTTACCATAGACCCTTTTTGGTCCAAAAATTTGTAACCATAGATGTCTTTGTTAGCTGCTTCTGCTAGTTCATTAGCTTGTGGGTGTTCTACGGATGTGAATTGATGCTTTATTTTTAAGTCGGCTACCAACTTTCTAAAGCCTGTGTCTGTAAATTGAGTGCCATTGTCTGTGGTAATGGAGTAAGGAACTCCAAACCTTGTGGCAATGTTTTATATAAGAATTTTCGACTTCTTTGGGAAGTGGCATTGGCTAGGGGCTCTGCTTCAATCCATTTTGTAAAATAATCTACCTCTATGATGAGGAACTTGACTTGTCCCGATCCTTGAGGGAAGGGCCCGAGGAGGTCGAGTCCCCACTTTGCAAATGACCAAGGTGATGTTATGCTAATGAGCTCCTCTGGTGGGGCGATGTGGAAGTTAGCATGTTTTTGACATGGTGGACATGTCTTGACGAACTCGGTGGCTTCTTTTTGCAAAGTTGACCAAAAGAATCCGACTCGGGAGTACTTTCTTGGCAAGAGCTCGAGCTCCGAGATGATTGCCACATGTTCCACTGTGTATCTCTTCCAAGACCTCTTTTGTGTTAGAGGTTGGTACACATTTTAGTAGGGGCGTCAAAATCCTTCTCTTGTATAGGATGTTGTTTATGATAGTGCAATATTGTGCCTCCTGCTTTAACCTCTTTGCCTCCTTTTTATCTGTAGGGAGTATCTCTGGTTTGAGGTAGCTGATTATGGGAGTCATCCATCCTTGATCCTGTCCTGATATGGCTAGGACTTTTTCTTCTTCCAAGATTGATGGGTTCTGCAGTTTTTCCTGGATGAGACTTCTATTATTGCCCCCTGGTGTGGTGCTGGCTAATTTTGAGAGTGCGTCAGCTCGGGCATTTTGTTCCCAAGGTATATGTCGGATCTCATATTCCTTGAATTGTCCGAGTTATTCTCTGGTTTTGTCCAGGTACTTTTTCATGGCAGGGTCTTTAGCTTGGTAGGTTCCTGCTATTATGCGAGGTGACGACCTGTGAGTCACTGAAGATGACAAGTTTTTGGGCTACCACTTCTTTAGCCAGCTTCAAACTAGCCAATAACGCCTCGTACTCAGCCTGGTTATTAGAAGCAGAGAACTCGAATTTCAGGGGAGTTCGATTTGGGTTCTCTGATTGCTTTCTATTATCACACCTGCTCCACTCCCAGTTTTATTTGAAGAGCCGTCCACGTAAATATTCCAATTTGTAAGGATTTCTGGGGTGTCAGTCCACTCTGCGATGAAATCGGCCAGATATTGGGATTTGATGGCTGTCCGAAATTCATATTGGAGGTCGAATTCAGACAACTCGACTGCCCATTGTAGGATTTTTCCTGCTAAATCTGTTTTCTGTAGAATGCTTCTTATGGGTTAGTTGGTCCGAACCTTGATGGTGTGAGCTTGAAAGTATGGGCGAAGTCGTTGAGAAGTTAGTATGAGAGCGTAGGCGAACTTCTCTATCTTTTGATAGTTCAGCTCAGATCTTTATAGTGCTTTGTTGATGAAGTATACAGGTTGTTGTCTCCCTGACTAGTGCTGAAGCTACTGTCCGACTTCCTACTGCAAGGTATAGTATGAGTGCTTCTCCTTCCCGTGGTCGGGTGAGAATGGTGGTTGTCCTAGAAATTTTTTAAACTCCTGGAAGGCTTGTTCGCACTCAGGTGTCCATTCGAACTTTTTTCCCTTCCTTAGTGTGGCGTAGAAGGAGAGAGATCTTATGACTGATCTGGCTAGAAATCTGGACAAGGCTGCCAGTCGCCCATGAGTTGTTGACCCTTTGACACAGTTCGCTTTTTCATGTTGATATGGCCCGGCACTTGTCCGGGTTTGCTTCTATTCCTCTTGTGTGAGAATAAACCAGAATTTGCACTATGCGAAGGTGCATTCGTGGTTAAGTGCATGCCATACTTTCTTATATATTGAACACTGGGCAAGGTCGAACAGTATGACTCCTCGCATTGTGTTTTTACTAAACATGTCGTCACATATATCTCCAAAGTTTCCCTATATGGTCTACGAAGACCTTATTCATTAATCTTTGATACGTGACTCCTGCGTTTTGAGTCCGAATGGCATGACGATGTAGCAGTAGTTTACTTTTGGGGTTAAGAATGAGGTTTTTTCTTGATCAGGTGGATACATCGGGGATTTGATTGATCCTGAATAAGTGTCCATAAACGAGAGGTATTTGTATCCGGAGGAGGCATCCACTAGGGCGTCGATACTTGGGAGTGGATATGGATCTTCTGGGCAAGCTTTTGAGATCGGTGTAGTCGGTGCACATCCGCCACTTCCATTTGATTTCTTTACCAGGATGACATTGGCTATCCATTTGGGACTTGACTTCTCTTATGAATCCTACTCTAATAGAGGTTTACCTGTTTCTACAGTTTGGGATCTTTCCGGTCCGAGCTTTCTACGCCTCTGCTGTACTGGCCGAGATCCTGGATATACTGCCAGTTGTGGCACATTAGTTTGGGGTTTATGCCCGGCATGTCTGCGGCCTTCCATGCGAAGAGGTTGACGTTATCTTTTAAGAACTGTATCAGGGACTCCTTTACATCTCTTTTTAGTATTGCGCCAATATTGGTCATTTTATCTGGGACATCTCCGATCTGGACTTTTTCTATCTCGCCTTCAGGTTGTGGATGAAGTTCTTCCCGACCTCGAAATTCCCCTGAGTTCGATGGTGTGGATTTCTTCTCCTTTGCCTATGAGGTTCAGACTTTCGTTGTAATAGCGGCCCGCTGTTTTCTGGTCTCCTTTATAGTAGCGATCCCTTCTGTAGTTGGGAACTTCATGCATAGATGTGGAGTTGAGACTAACTGCGGCGAGCTGATTTAACGTTGTCCGACCTATTAGAGCATTGTAAGCTGAACTCACGTCGACCACGATGTAGTATATGTTGAGTGTCCTTGACCGGTTTCCTTTCCAAAAGTTATGTGTGGTGAGATATATCCAAGTGGTTGGATTGGAGTGTCTCCTAGTCCAAATAAGTTGTTCAGGTATGCTCTAAGCTCTTTTTCCTCTAGGCCGAGTTTGTCAAAGGCGGTTTTAAACAATATATCAGCCGAGCTTCTTTGGTCCACCAGTGCGTGATGGAGGTTAGCGTTGGCCAATATGATAGTGATGACCATGGGATCATCATGTCCCGAGATGATGCCAGCCGCGTCCTCTTTAGTGAAAGTAATAGTAGGGAGGTCGGGTGCTTCTTCTCCTCCCTCGATGTGATATACTTCTTTAAGGTGTCTTTTGCGAGATGATTTGGAGATTTCTCCTCCTGCAAATCCTCCATGTATCATGTGGACATGTCTCTCTAGGGTACGAAGTGGCCGTTCCGTTCGTCCGACTTCTTCGTCTCTTCTTCTTTTTCTGGGCTCATCTGTTTTGCTGGCTAAGTACCGATCTAGTCTCCCCTCTCTTACCAATTTTTCTATGACATTCTTCAAGTCAAAGCACTGGTTGGTGGGATGTCCATAGATTCGACGGTATCACAATATTCTGTCCAATTTCTGCCTCCTTTTTTGCTTTAATTCCTCGAGGTGTGGAATCTTTTCAGTGTGGCATACTTCTCGTAAACTTCCACAAGAGATACCCGAAGGGGGGTGTAATTGTGGTATTTCTTAATCTTCTCTCCGTGTTGGTCTTCTTTTTCTTGGACACTTTTTCCTTATCTCGGGAGCAGTAGAAGAATCCGGATTTTGATGTCTCTCCTAATCGAGAGTTTTTCTCCATGTTGATGTACTTCTCTACTCGTTCTTGCACTTCATTTAGAGATGTGAGATGTTTTTTTGATATGGAGTGACTAAAAAGGTCCCTCTTGTAGGCCATTGATGAGGCCCATAATGGTTGCTTCTGTTGGCAGACTTTGTATGTCCAAACGTGCTTTGTTGAATCTTTCCATATAGTTGCGAAGACTTTCCCGATCTCCTTGCTTGATTCCCAATAAGCTTGGGGCGTGCTTGTTTTTGTCCTTTTGGACGGAGAATCTGGCAAGAAATTTCTTGGCTAGGTCATCAAAACTTGTGATGGATCTCGGAGGCAGACTGTCGAACCAACTTAATTACTATTTTTGTTAGGGTTGTTGGGAAAGGCTTTGCATCGAATAGCGTCCGATGCATTGATGAGGTACATTCTGCTTCTGAAATTACTAAGATGATGGCTTGGATTTTATGTGCCATCGTATGGGGTCATGTCGGGGGCTTTGAAGTCCTTTGGGACTTTGGCTTTCATGATCTCTTTAGTGAACGGTCTTGATTTTTGCGGGATTATCTTCATGACTGGATTGTGTAGTCTTGGTTTTTAGTCGGCTTCGAGTTTTAGGAGTTTATCCTCTAACTCTTGGCGTCGCCTAGTTTCTCTCTGGAGGTTTCTTTCAGCTTCCCGTTGATGTTCGGCCTCTTTTTTCAAGCTGTTTGAGGTTATCTTGTTGAGCTTGTAGGGCCTCCATGATTTCCGTGTTTGGCAAATTTTTGTCTTTGTTTGGTTGAGGCGTATCCTTTGGTGTGTTGTCCGCGTTCTTATGCGGGGTTCTCTCCTCCAATTCGGAGTCGTGGTCGTTGTCAAGGTTGTCCGCCATGGTGATGGGATGACTTCCAGGTCCCCAGGAACGGCGCCAATGTTCGAGGGTTACCTGAAACTGTAGGTCGATCTCGGACGAGATCTTTTGTACTGGTCGGAGCTGTTGTGTCTGACTTGTTGGGCTTAGTGGTGGTGCTGATCCTTCGTCACCGGAGGTGGTGGTACCTGCAAGAGACTCCGATGCTTAAGTTAGCATGGGCTTTAAGCAGTATTTAGTAGAATCAAGTATGAGTTATACTTGGGTGCTCCAGTGTATTTATAATGTTGTAGAATGATCTTTCCTGGAGATAAGATTTATCTATCTTATCTTTGAGTGGGGTTATCTTTATCTTTAAGGGAACCGCCCTTATCTCTCTAGGCTTGAGCTGTCTTTGGAATTGGGTTATGTTCCTCTGTTTGGGCCCTTTTCTGGGCTTTTCTGGTGATTTGGCCAAACTCTTTGAGAAGAGATCGGGTAGTTCTGCCTTGAAGAGGTCGGTCGACAGAGCCCGGGTCGAACAGCACGACCCAGGATATGAACATGAACAAATTAAATGTTTTTATTTTCTACCATGAAAACTAACCACTCCTATAAAAGAATTGCGAACGCATATGATGTACATGTGAATGTAATTATTATTTACTAATATATATAAAGTTGATGATATGATATTAATTAAGAGCGGATATCATTATGAGAAGTACTAACACACAAAAATTTGGCTCCATCTATCATCATCACCACTAATTAACTTTTTGTGTTTTTTCTCTATACATATACACATGTTATTTATTTTTATATTACAAATAATCTTTTTATATTAATATACACATGATATATATTTGTCATTTGCATCTTTGGCTTGTCTTAGTCCAATGATGATTAATCAGTAAAGAATTACTATTTTGGTGCCAAGCATTATAGGTGCATCATAATAAAAAATATTCCTTAGCATGGCTAAACTCTTTCACCAATATCAGTATTATAGTATAATAGGAAAATTTTTCACAAACACTTGCATAGTAAATTATAGAAATCTAAGATAACCAAAAAAATTAATAAAGATAGGAAGCAAGAAAAAACAAATGAATGAAATCATGATATAGCCCACATTCTACAACTAACTGAATATTGGACACTTTGGTGAGAAGTGAATGTTAAGCAAATAAAAGATAAATAGATTAACCACAGAAAATAACAAAGATATTTCCATTCAACATGCAACTCATGAGAAATCCAAGCCTTAAAATCAAAGAAAAGATGATCCATGCATAAAAATGGGTGCATTTGATTCTGTATGATATTAATAGGCAATGTTATTATGAAACCATAGAATGGGAATTTAAGGAAAAAGAAAACCTCTAGATTGACAAGCATTATAGAATAGGAATTTAAGGAAAAAGAAAACCCGTAGATTGAAAATCATTTGCTTTCATCTAATTACTTTCTATACAAAAGAACAACAAACAGAAGACTTAAATAACATGGTTAACCAGTTAAGGGAACTATTTGTGTCTAACCCCACAATTTAAGACATAAAGCTCATCCATGAAACTTTACCCCTACTTTTAAGTTTTAACAGCTAACTCTTCACCCTTGTGTTTTTCTCTTGTTTTCAATCCTAGACATTAAGAATTATAACAAGTAAAGGAGAAAAAACATTTCCTTCAAAGAAACTAAAAATAAGTGATAAAATAAGATTTAAACAACAACCTTAGCATATTCCTAACCAGTAGCTTGCAGCAACTCCCTTTTTGCTCGCTCCTTAATCCTCTTCTCAAGTTCTAACCTAATCCAAAGATGCAAAATGACTTGAAATACACTGAGAATTCTGATTTTAAAAGGCCATTGCCATTAGCAATAAGAAAGTACCATACATACCAATCATCATTGCACAAATAAAGCTACCAATCATTCTAAAATACACTCCTCATTCGCTATCTTTAGGAACAACAACCTGTTTAGGATTCAAAAATAGAAATGGAAATGAACATCATCATTTTTGGCCTGTCTAAGTTGCAACCAACAATTTAATCTTATAATTTTATTAAATTTTTAATTAGAACAAAACAACATATTATGATATATATAAAACAGAAAAAAGTAACACACATTTCACATGAACTCTATTTTTCAGAGTTCAAAATCACACAAAAAAAAGGACTTACCGGAACGGCGGCGAAGATGGAAACGAAGCACAGCAAAGAGGCGACAAAGGAGTGGCAGAGTGGCGACGAATTGGTGACCGGTGAAGGCGTGGCAACTTCGTGCAACCGGTTCTGCATAACTGGCAACTGGCAACTGGTTCTGTTCTGCGTCTGAGAAGATGGAGTGGCGACGGCGACGCTGACGGACACTGAGACGGTTGAAGCAAGACGACGAGGGTTTTGCCCGACGAATAGGCAAGGGAGCAAGAATGAAAGAGGGCTTGGCTAGGGTTATCTTTTCCACTATTTTTTCCTAAGTTAAGACCTAGCTAATACGAGGGAATGGGATTTTGGGAGGGAAGGGGATTTGGGAAGAGAGGGGGTAAACGACGACGTTTTTAGTTTTTTTTTGGGGGGGGGTGTTGGGGGGTGAAACAAAATAATTTCAAAAACCATATTCTATGGTCACTCCAAAAAACCGTGACCATTAGACCATTTAAGGTCACTCTTTAAAATCGTGATCATAAACTCCTTTAGGTTACCCTAAATTGTGACAATAGATCCCTTTAGGTCACCCTTTCGTAAAACTGTGACCATAGACATTTTTGGTCATCCCTCAAAACTGTGACCATAGACATCTTTGGTCATGGTGAAAAATTGTGACCATTGACTATTTAGGTCACTCCCAAAATCGTGACCATAGACCCTTTTAGGTAACTCCAAAACCGTGACCATAGACTCCTTTAGGTCACCCTTTTTTAAAAAAACCGTTACCATAGACCCTTTTGGTCTCCCCAAAAATTTGTGACCATAGATGTCTTTTGGTCACGGTGAAAAACCGTGACCATAGACTATTTTAGTTCACCCCCTAAAACCGTGACCACAGACCCCTTTAGGTCACCCCAAAAAACCGTGATCATAGACCCTTTTGGTCACCCCAACAAATCGTGACCATAGACTCCTTTAGGTCACCCCTATAAACCATGACCATAGACCCTTTTAGGCCACCCTTTTTTAAAAACCGTGACCATAGGTACTCTATGGTCACCCTTTTTTAAAAAACTGTGACCAAAGCTTTTTTTGTCACGGTTTATCTGACCAAAGACCAAAAAAATTGTGATCATAGACCCAAAATGTTGTAGTGAACTTTGACTTTTGAACATAATTTGAGACTTGAATTGAATTGGTTTAAGTGAGTTTCATTCATTTTCTATTTTCTTTCTTATTACAGTGTTTTGGCAACCTTGGTGAAGAACAAAGTTGTGCCTGTTGTGGTTTGTATTGGTTGCAGCTCCAAGAGCGATGGAAAAATCAAAAAGACAAAACTAGTGTAGAAATTATTGAACCATACTAATTGTTCATGAATAGAGTAGAGTTATGTTATTCATAAATTATTTTTACTTTTAGTCTAGATTGTGGATCATAAATTTAGTGTATTTAGAAATTTTCAATAATTTAAATTCTATATTTTTATGTAGACATTGTGAATGTTTTTGGTATTTCTTTTAAAAATTGATCTATGTTTGATTCTTTTTATATTTTGTGGAAATATAATTATTTATGAAATTAAGTTTTAATAGTGGTAAATATGAAACTAGTAAAAATCTATAATTATAACATTGACTGCTTTAGTGACCAATTTAGTTTTTTAGTTAAGGAATTAGCGACCGATTTTAGATTTTTAAATTAGGCATCGACGACCGATTTAACGACCGATTTCATCGTGACTGATTCTGCAACCGAAAAGTTGATCGCCATTTAGCGATCGATTTACTCAGCGACTAATTTAGTGACAGAAAATTTGGTCACCATTTAGCAACCGATTATGTTAGTGACCGATACTCTTTGGTGAGGAATTTAGTGACCTTGTTCAAAAATCAGTCACTAAAATCGGTCACTAACAGTTAGCGACCGAAATTGGTCGCTATTTTTAATTAGCGACCAAGATTTTAGCGACCGATATTTCGATAATTTCTTGTAGTGTTGCTACCTGCTGTAATTGTATATGGAGAATATTAAAGTATAACTACTATCAATCCAACAATAAATTTAGAAAAATTGAGAATGGTGAATATTATCTGACAAAAAAGTTGGGGAAAATAAACAAATAAGTACTAACAGTTTGAAGAAGTTTTAACTTTAGGAGAAATTAATTATTTTTATTACCTATTGAACATACGACTATCTTTATATATTATATCTCCTATTTGTTTCATTTTTCCTTTTTTTTTTTTTTGAAATTTTAACTAATAGAAAATTTAGGTGAGATTTAGTGTTCATATATAACGCTCTCAGTTTTATACATTACACATACATTAATATTAACGAAGAATATTATTAAACCTAATTCAATATCACATAATATTGTTTTATATTTTGTAAGCTTTATCATTAGTCTATTATTTTTATAAAAAATATTTGGGATACAATAGAAGTCAACCAAGGTTTTTACTCTAAAGGATCCTGACTCTATTTTTATAATAACAAAATTAAATTATATAGTAATTAATAATTATTATGATAAAAGAGTACTAAAATGCATTAAATAATATTCAATTATTGTTGTTTAATGTTTGTCATTATTGATTTTAATTCAACGATACTATGATTGAAGGTTCTCGTTTTTTACAATAGGTCATCTTTCTCGTTCGTATGAAAAATTTCGAGTAAATAATTATTTTTTATTATAAAAAATTAAAATGCTGATAATTTGCCGAAAAAAAAAAAAGCGAAATTGATGTTCCCACGAAAGAATATGTGTGTGTGTGTGTGTTGGAGTTTGTATGATAAAGTTGACATTTTTTAGTTAGAAGACTAGATGAGGTATATTGTTTATTCGAGTATGCTGTACTACTATCCTTCAAGCAAGGGAACATAACCCTTTTAAGAGGCAGGAGCGACGAAGATAGTAATGAATGAGACACATGTATGTGTGTTCCTCTATAGTCTATGTGAATGAATATATTTTATACATTAAGGTTAAGTAGGTGACCTCGAAGTATGCTTTTGAAGATGTATTGGTTGGAAATCCATTACAGCAAGCAAATCAGTTGTTTAGCTGACACACTGAATTCAAAGGTTATATTATTATATATTGGAATTATAAAGTTGATCTTATTTCATCATCACATATTTTAATTTGTCACATTTAATAAAACACAATAGTCCCCGACAAGATGCCTTGGCTGAAGCACCAACCTTTATTATGTGTATGAAGTTTGAACTCGTTTAGCAACTTCGATTTGGTAAAATTTTAGAAAAATTATTTGTTTTTAAATTTTTTATTTTATATTTAATAAATAAAAAAAATATGTGTTTGTATTTACAATTTTTAAAAAATTGAAATATTTTTAAAAGTACCTAGGGTAATTTTTTTAAAATTAGTTTATCTTTATTAAAATTAAAAAAATAAATATCATTTTATATATTATTATTTTAAAATTTTATTTTTATATTTATGTCCATTATACTGTTTTTAAATTTTAAAAATCATTTTTATAAATACTATTATTGTTATTTGTGCTGATTGAAATTATTTTAATTTAAATTACTAAACATAAATATTATAACTTTTAAAAAATAAAATTTTATGAAAAAACAAGCTTTTGATATAACAAAGTGCAACTAGAAGGAAGGAGAAGATAATTTACTAATAATGGAGTTTTATTTGACATGAACATGACACTGGTACGTAGGAAGATTCGTTGAAGATATATAAGAGGACAAAATGAAAACAAAAATAAAGATACAGCGTATTCTCAAGTTAATTAACTCCTTTTATTGTTACATTTCGATGTTGACTTTTAAATATGGAAATTGAATAAGAATTAGGTTTGAAAAATGTCAATCTTGTATGTGAAGCAAACAGGGGGCAGCATATGTCTTGTGATCACATGCAAACTTCTTTAATCAGTTTCTTTAACTATATAGTAATTTTTTATCCCTTTTTCAATAAATATGCGAAGAATTTAACTAAGGAGCTAACTTATTTTAACTAATATTAAATAATTTCTTAAAATTATTTTTATTGTAAATTTTAAATTCTGTATATAAATCCTAAATTTTAAACTCCAAAATCCTAATTCTAATCATAAATCTTAATTCTAAACACTAAATCTTTTTAAAAAAGATTAAAAAATAATTTTACAATAAAAATTTGGTTCGATCTTTATACTTATTCGTATATGAATGACTTAAATTCAAGATAGAACAACTAATCAATTTCTTAAAATATATAGTCTTTTTTTTTTTTCACTAGGTATATGAATGACTTAAATTCAAAGATATAGGCCAAAAAATAAAACAAAAGAGACGCCATTCATCGGAAAACATTATATATATACTCGACTGATATTGACATGATTGTAATTTTTTAACAAAACTTTACTGTAAATTAAATGCATATGTGCATTCAGAAAAACAAATAATTGAAAGTATACTCAGACGTTGTGATTTTTTCAAAACACTTGGATTATTAATTAACTAGTAAAGCTATCACTATAAAAGCTGCACGAATAAACATATACTAAACATATACGACAAATATCAAAAGAGGAGTGTTAGGAGGTACCAAGTTTTATAATTTATAATCATTAATTAGTTATCATTAGTATTTTTAATATTGTAAGATTATATCTAATAATATAAAATTACTTATTTTTCTTTTGTTGATTAAGTATTGATCAAATTTTAATAAAAGTACTGGCCGAGACTTTCTCATGTCGAAATTATATTATTGTGCAAGCTAACAACGGACATGGGGACAATCTATCTATTACTAACAAGTTGGCATTGAAGAATTAAAGGTAAAACGTGCAGAGAATGACAAGGTTAATTACAATAAAATTGGTGTGGATTTTGGTGTTGGATGCACCAAATTGTGCTCCACGTCTCTAACTACACGATACCCTTTGAGTCGAATGAGTCACATCCATTACGTCCTTTTCAGAGATTAAACTTTCCTACTACTACTGCCTAGGGATTGTCTCAATTTTTTAACATTGACACTCGATCGATCATGGAGGCTGATCTTAATTCATCACTGTTGTTACAGTTTATCTAACAAGTATAGCTGTATCTATTTTTCAACGACTTAGATGGATGGATCTTATTAATTAGATACTCAGTTAAAGTCTTGTAGCATGAGAAAGAGTACATACTATATACATATACAACAGATGCATGTGGTTTGGTGTGTGTTGATTGGCTATATATATATATATATATATATATACAAGAAAATTGAATTTTTATTTGAAACATGAAAATGCATTTTATTATAATTATTTGATTGATTTAAATGACTAAGATTAAAGCATGTTTTAAATTCAAATTATGTATGTGACTAGCATTTAAGTAATTTGTTTCACTAATCACTCCTAAGAATGGCAATGAATTCTCATGAAGGCGGGGGAATATGACTGTTTTGTTTTGTCCCCTGCTAAAATGGTACCTTTTTATCTGGCAGTTTTGCATCAATTTTGATTGTTTTGCTTGCTTGCTTGCAGCCAATGTGTTTGGAAAGCCAAAGACTAACACAGACTTCCTAGTATACAATGGCGATGGATTCAAAATTTTGATCCCTTCAAAGTGGAACCCGAGCAAAGAGGTCGAGTACCCGGGTCAAATTCTTAGATATGAGGACAACTTTGATTCAACCAGCAATTTGGTTGTCACAGTTACTCCAACTGATAAGAAGTCCATCACTGACTATGGTTCCCTGAGGAGTTCCTTTCTCAGGTAAACTTGTTCAAAATCAAAACTAGTTCTAATTAAATGAATGATGACTTTGGATTCTAAAAGACAAAGTCTTTTTTGTTCTTTGCAGGTGGATTACTTGCTTGGGAAACAAGCTTTCTTTGGGGAGACTCAAGCTGAGGTAAGTGACAATAAACACTTGTATGTTCTTGTAACACATTTAGTCTGCTGCGAATTAATGTTCTTAGAATGCAAATTAAGTGAGTATGGACTTTGATTGAGCAGGGTGGTTTCGATGCAAATGTTGTAGCCACAGCTAACATCTTAGAGAGTTCAACAGCAGTGATTGATGGGAAACAGTACTACTTTCTATCTGTCTTGACAAGGACTGCTGATGGAGACGAAGGCGGCAAGCATCAACTGATCAGAGCAACCGTTAAAGATGGAAAACTATACATCTGTAAGGCTCAAGCCGGAGACAAGAGGTGGTTCAAGGGAGCTAGAAGATTCGTTGAGAACGTGGCGAGTTCCTTCAGTGTTGCTTGATAAACTACCTGTATGTAAATCAAATGAAGTGGTATGTAATCAGACACAAATACAAGAAGCCAGAAAGAACTTTAGTCTTTTTGAGATATTTATTATATTAAAATATATTTTGCTTCAAATTGATGCTATTATATTATTGGTACTAGACAAGGACTTGAAATCTTTGACTAATGCTAGTGCTTATTGTAAGGCAGAGAGTGGTTGGCACAAGGAAGATGAAATCCTTGATGACAGTTGGGTTCAGCAAAGTAGAAAGAAAGGGCCAGCTACCTCGCATCTCGATGGATTGAATTGGGAGGTGCTTGTTGTCAATGAGCATATCTTCAAGTTTGAACTTTGAAGCAAGTTCCCTAGTGCTGTTGAGATGTTAGGTTATGCCTCTCGAATTCCAGGTTATTTTTTCAACCATTTGGATTGTGATAAGGAAAATACTAATCAACTATGATATGGTTTGCGTATTTGTTTGTCCTTGGTTTTATTCAATTTCTGCTGCTGAAGGAAGTTACCACCAGCATTGAATCAGGGGAAAATTAGCTTTTTGTTTAGTTTATTAAGTAATGTTAGTACCAGAGATACATTGATCCACAGATGCTGTTAATTATTGAACTCAATTTTTCGAAGGTTTTTATGAAGTATACTAGGATTGTATCATAATATTATGCTGTAGTTTTTTGCAGATCTGTGTTTTCAGTAAATAATCAATCGAAGATTGTAAGCAACTGCTTGGATAGGAAGTAACAAGCATAAGCATTTTCCATAATTTATCTTATAGGAATAGCTTATTGATTTTCCATAATTTTGGGGAAACTAGAAACAACCTGTGCTGCTTTGCTCCTATGTTCCTTCCCACTTCTTCCGTGTTGGTTTATGACTGGTCAGTCTTCTCTGCTCCAAAGGTCACTGATTTTGCTGGTATGTTGTGAACGTAAAGATTTTCCCTCAAATTGTTACCTTGTTGCTGAATTAAATACAGATTGGTAGGTAGATCCACTGAAATGACCCAAAATGAATAAAGTTCTTTTCAGCTAGAAGGCAAAATTCTAATTTAAGTCCTGACAAACAAATTTTCAATTTGTTTTTACTGTTTTATTTTTGGCAGAATTTGTGTGTATTGATTGTAGAGTTAGTGTAGTTTGTGTTTTTGAACAATTTAGTGTAGTTAGTGTACTTATTGCCCCCTTTTTCGCTTAGCTATTATCTTGGAGTTTAATTCATGCTTGAAATTGCACGATCATGCGTACATTCTAGCAGAAGAGATGCTCAATCCAATCCTTTGGACTATCTGTAACTCTATCTTCATGCTCAATATCAGATAGAATGCATAGCTAAATTTATCTGGATTTTCTTTATTCATTTGTTCCATTTTCTACTTTTTATGATATCTGCGTTAATTTACTGTTCCCATTTTTCTTCTTCTAGATTTCAGAACTGTGATGGCAATTCTTGGTAATGGTCTCCTCTAATTATCATTCTTTTTTTATCCCCCTCTCTTGTCATGCCCAGTAGCAGTTTCTCATCCCCTTCCCCCCCCTCCCCCCCAAATTATATAAACAGCTCAAAATATAGTGTTTGATTTAATCTGATTTTGATATATATTAATATGCAGGACCTGTTGAAGTGGTAGATGATGTAACAGGTGGACTGAAAAGCTATAGTTTTCTCTCCAATCAAGATGATTAGGCTTTACCTGAGTTCTCAATTTAGTGTAGTTAGTGTAAATTGCAGTGGCATTATAGCTTGTAGGATTTAAGTTGTATTGTTTCTGTATTTTTCTTCAGTTTTTAGTTTTGGAATTTGAACTCGAGATTTATTTTGTATTTGAGTATTAGTTTTTTAATGTATAAAACAGTTATAGCAAAAATTATATGTCACTAATTATTATTTGATTTGTCTTGTAATAAAAATTGCATACTATATTTATAAGTTTGGTAATAAAAAAGAACTGAAAAATTTATATTTTGTATCGCTGAAGGTAAAAATTAGAAAAAGGATTTTTTTTTTAAAATTTTATAAGGCTATTGCCACGCTTTTAAAGCGTGGCTGTATCTCTGGCTATGGCTACGCTTTAAAAGCGTGGCCATATCTCTCTCTATCGCCACGCTTTGAAAGCGTGGCCATATCTCTCTCTATCGCCACGCTTCAAAAGTGTGGCCATATCTCTCTATTGCCACGCTTCAAAAGCGTGGCCATATCTCCCATATGGCCACGCTTTTAAAGTGTGGCCACATCTTCCAAATACGGCCATGCTTTAAAGGGTGGCCATTTGTAAAAAGCGTGGCAAAAGAAAAAGCGTGGCGATAGGTCACCAAAAGCGTGGCGATAGAGCAACCGCCACGCTTGCATACGCTACCCTTTCAAAAGCGTGGCGGTAGCTCAAAAAGCGTGGCGAAAAGCTATCGCCACACTTTTTTCAGCTTTTCGCCACGCTTTAAAAGCGTGGCAATAGAGCTGTTTTCTTGTAGTGAGAGTCCGTGAAAGGTGGCAATGAGGGACTGAGGGGGCCGGGTGGGAAGTAGCAGTAAGGGACTAAGGGGGTGGGAGGTGGTAGTGGCGGTCGGTGGTGGTGAATGGTGAGGGGTTGGGCTGTGCGTTTGTGAGAGACCAAGAAGAAAGGGTTTGAGTGACTGAATTTTGAATTTTGAATTTTGAGAGTGACGGCTATAATTTTCAAACAATCTCATATATAGTATATATATAATAGGAAATATTTTAGTTTTTTCACTTATACCACTACAAGATTTTTATTTATTTGTGGAGGTTTTTTCTCCTATTTGTGGAGGTTTATAACCCCCACCAAATGGTTTGTGGAGGTTTCCAAAACCCCCAAAATTTGAGGTGCCACGAGGTCTTTTGTGGGGGTTTTTAAAAACCTCCACAATCTATTCAGTGGGGGTTTTGTGTGTGTTTAGTGGGGGTTTTATATTATACTTTTGTGGCAATTTTAAATCACTTTTGTGATGGTTTAAAACCCCCACAAATTAAATTTTTAATTTAACAAAAATTAACTATTTTGTGAGATTTTCAAACCTCCACAAATCCTATAATTATTTATTTATTTTTAATTTCAAATCATTCATTAATCTCATCTCATTTACATATTCTCAAATTAATAATTTATTTTTTAATATCAAAATTTAAAAACTAAATCTTTTATAACACAATTCCTCAATAATATAAGACATAACTATATATATATAAAAATTCTCAACGTCAATAGTTCCAAACATAATTCCATATGGTATTGCTCTATATAACTATTACTGTTTTTCTTTAAAAAGTAAAATAAACAACAACTTCAATATTTAATATCATCTAATTACATAAAAATCTCAAAATAAAAACAGTAGCATAGAAGTAGCACCAGTATATCTACACAAACAGTTTTGGGCACGGTGGCTGATCATGATAGTCATGCTCCAGTTTTTTGTACCTCAGTATATCTACACAAACAAAAAGAAAAAGATCATGATCAAACAGTATATCTACACTATCTCAAGCTCTTTGTACCTCAGTTTTTGCTTTGGCATAATATCTCTCAAGGTGAGTATTAGCTAAAAAATGTGGGTGCACCAATACAAATGCTTCCAATCTAGAGTAAATCTCAGCCTTAACAACAAATAACCATAAGTAAATAGAAGTAACTCAAAACTCTAGTTAAGAGACAGCTGATAAGAGCAGGTAGCAAAGGAAACAGTTAATTAATCAAGTAATTATAATTCACAATTAGAAAGAGAGATAGAGAATCATGATCATAGCAAATAATCAAATTGGTAGATGGAAAAAGGGCAGTGTTTACAGCAGTAATAAGAGAAAGGCCCACAAGAAAACACAGAAACACAAGGAATGCAAGGTCAAAATACTTGATAAACACCAGTGAGATATTTATAGAAAAATAAACAGCGCACAAGAAAGACATCAATAATTCAGAGTTCATTCGTTTCTAGTAAATGAATACTAAAGTCTCGAACCAATGCTTGGGAAATGTATGATATAGAAATTCATCACGACAAAGACAGTAATAAGAGTACAGACTATCTAGAAAATTCGGTTGTGCATAGGCACTTAATGAAATTTTTAACTACAAAACGTATAGATTTGCAACATCCATAATTCACAAAGCATAACATGAAATTGGACTATCATTAACCTGATTAATAATGTCGAAGCAGCAGTGACCCAACATCATTTAGTGAGAGACGTAACTCCCATTTCAGCAGAGTTGCAAAGTTTTTACCCCTCATTCACCTGGCTAAAGAAAATCTCCCTTCAGCAGCCCCTAACATTTCATTCCCTTGAAAGTAACAGACAATCTAATATTAAGAATACACATTAACAATTCCACATAAAAATTCCACATACAAAAGCAGATATGAACGCTAATTGTAAGCTGCGATTCGCCAAATACTTACATGTCATGAGCACTTGATTTTTTTAGATTTGAGAGTTCCATAGCTTCTTTTGCATAATTAATATGGTAGATTCCTCCACAGCCACGAACAGAACAAGATAGCTCCTCCCCTGGGCACACTAAATGATCGCAAACAAGGCATTCAACTTGAACCAATACACAGAACTAGATTTTAATCCCCCTTGTGTTCATAGCAAAATCTATAGACTTCAGGTAAAAGAAATTGAATTGTACCATTTTGGGAGCGCCAACGAGGAAAGGAATTCAAGATCGGGATCCTTGGAGCCAATCTTGTTCATCTTTTGAGAGCACTCTCTGATTCCATCCTACAAACCCTTGGCGTCACCATTAGCTGCTTTGATGATAGGAACCTTTATCAATCAATCAATATATAAGTTAAATAGAGGCTGACCTCTGGCCTTTATAGACTATGCAGACGCGGGAGCCATTTTTGATTGACCAAGACCAAACTGGATTATGCAACTGAAAAAAAAAATTAAAGCAAAGAAATTAATTTTGACCAATAAAAAAGATAAAGGCTTGCTTAAAGTACTCACTCATTTTGTAATTGGCGTAGAGGAAGCGGATGTTGAAACTGAAAGCAGAGAGAGTTGCTAATTACAAAACCTAAAAATTACACAAATATCAGCATAAATGACTCAAATGCATAATGATAATGCTGAAACCAATTTCTATAAACTAATGCTGAAAAAGGAAATGACTATCCATTGGATAAATCACTACATATACTAATCAGTAGCTATCAAATATTTTATCAAAAGGGGAAAACTCCCTGAAAAAAAAATTAAGAATGTTCCTTTTAAAATGAAACATCAGCATCATCTGTAATAAGTAATGAGAAATGAGGATCTAACTAAGGTGGTAGAAGAAATGACAAAAAGTTCAGTTTGTGATTTGTATGGATCACAAGCTCTCCCATTTCTAAAAGATGCTTCAAACAGTAACATCAAAATAAATTGTTAATTGAAAAATTGGCTAAGCATTCTTGAGCAGCTAAGAATAATTGCAAGAGAAGTAATAAAGAACAAAATTGGGAACCAAAACAACAATAAAGACAATGCACCACTCTTATATTATGTGAAACCTTTACTATTCTCAAGATCTTAGTCCAAGTTGAACTTGGAAAACTACACTGCCATCAATTTATAATATGTTGCAATCATAATATCTCAAAAAAAAAAAAATTAAAGAGCGAGAAAACAAAATATTATCACATAAATCACAAAGCAATTGAACAACATAGAAATGCAGAATATCCCAGTGAAACATGAAATTGTGGCAAGAATGAACAAGTAAAAGCATGCAAGCATATTCAGACAAGTCATTTCCATTTCAAATTCCATTTCAATTTGCAGGACGCCGCACAATGGTAAAATTCCATAATCATGAGTCTAGTTAACATAATAACCAAATGGCAATTGCTTCATTGTCGAAACAAGTACATATTAGGTACCGATTTAACACATTAAAATGATTACCCTAAGCTAGTTGATCAAGTACGGTAAAATAGCACGAAGGAAAAGTCGCCGCGCTGGTTGATCAAGTGGAACTTCAAAGAAGCAGAGAAACAAAGACAAATGAAATATGGAGAAACAGAAGAATACCAGCGGTAGCTCGAAGGAGAAAACAGATCTGAAATAGTGGCTCGATTCAGAAGCCTTCGACCACGGAAACTACAGCGGCAACGATGGCAGAAATTACAGCGGCAACGGTGACAGAAACTTCAGCGACAAGCATAGCTACAGAGCAAACATCTGAAACCATTGTGTTGATGCGGAAGTGGCTCAATTGAGAAGCTTCCTGTGACAACTGTAGCGGCAACGGCGGTGGAACTGGCGATTGTAACGGCGACGGCAACAACGGTAGAACCAGCGACTGCAATGACAGCTACACCAACGGTAGATAGCTTAGGGTTTTCTCAATCGCCATTCTCTTCTCTTCTCTCTGCCTAGGTGAGTTTTGGAAACTCAATAGTAGAAGAGGGGTTTTTTGGGGTGAGAGTTTAAATGTTATAAATTAACTATTGGGGGGAGTTTTATAAATTGTCATAAATAAAGTGTATTTTGGAGGTTTTTAAAATCTCTACTAAAAAACTCCCATAATTAAATATAAATCTTGTAGTGTATCTTACTTAAATAGATAAATGAGCTAATTACTTGACTAACTCAAGTTAATTAAAAAAAATTATTCGTTGTATTAAACTATAAACTAAGAGAAGATACAATATTTATTTGATGATAGAAAATCTTAAATAGCAGAAACAAAAATAAATCTGAATCTCTTTAGTTTCTATGTCTACATAAAAAAATACTGCAATATGAAAAGATACCGTTTCTCCCTTTTAGAGTAGGTTTAAAAGCCTTCCAAATAAAAAAAATATTTCTATAAATAAGAAACTCTCTTTATCGTATTTTCTTCCTAAATCTGTAATATCAAAATTAAAACACCTATAACAGAATCAATACATCACAAAAAAGAGAATCACAAAAGAATTATTTGAGATTGAGATTTCAAAAAAAAAATAAAAATAAAAATAAAAACAAAAACAAAAATAGAAAACCAAGAACAGAAAAATAAAAATAGAAATATAGAAATAGTAACTAGAGAATAGAAAAAAGGGAAGAAAGGAGAAGGGAGAGTCACAATTGCCTTAATGGATGGCGGTGGCACCAACCCTCCACCGATACATAGGGAGGAGGGTTTTGCACAGAGAGAGAGAGGGGTATTAGGAAATTTGTTAAAGGTTATTTGTTAAAGGTTATTTGTTAAACATGGTAAAAAATTTTCTTTATCATTTTCTATGCCTTTTGCAATGATTCTTTACTGCTCCGCACTCTTGATCGTTTCGAGTTTCTTTAGTTTTGATTGTTTGAGATATAATTATTTTTGTATTTTTTTTAAGAGAAGTGATATTATAATATAGTATTAGATTCTTTGTGATTAAAAGATTTAGATCAAATTCAACTCATGTATATTATTCTTTTAAAAAGAAGAAAAAAAAAACGGTTTAAGATAAATAAAACGAGAAAAAAATACAAGAATTTTATGTAACTTTAAAAGAGACTGTTGCGTGAGAGTGTGTATTCGAAATATAACCATAATTTAAGATGCAATGAATTATTTCTGATGTATATTAAATTTCATATTCAATGATATACGAGCATACAAAAAAATCCAAGAACTGAAGACGTGAATAATTTGATGCCATGCAAAACATGACAAAAGAGAGTGGCATAGCGTCTTCTTTGCGTGCATGATATGGTAAGTGTTCCTCAAATTAAAGGAGCGTTTGTTAACACGTGTTACGCAATCTAACTCAAATGTCTCCTCTAATTGATGGTACTTTAGTGCCATATCAATTTTAATTAAAACAGTTAGCGCATAATTACCCAATTGTCCTGAGTTTTGTCATGAAAATCAAAACCTTTTATATTAGGACTAATATTTGTTGATTTGAATAACTTGACCTTTTTGGTCTCATCATTAGAAAAGCTTATGAAATTAGTAATCTAATTCAACTTTTAAGAAGCTAATTAGAAATTAATAGAAACTAATATATTTATACATCAAAATCAGCTATCAAAATCAATTTGTTAATATAAAATACATATTTGAATTGAAATATAAAATATATATTAAAAATAAATTAAGATTAAATTATACAGTTGATTCCTATACTTTTAGTAAAATTATAAATTGGTCTCTACACTTTAAAAGTTTATAATTGGGACTCTAAAGAGAATTAAAATTTGTAATTTAGCCACCGCCATTCAAAAAGTGTTTGATTTAACAGTATATTCTTAGTATATTCTCTATTTTAAACATGTGAGTTGTACATGTTTGACAATAGGGACCAATTTATAATTTAGTGAAAGTATAAGGACTAACCGTGTAATTTAAACATTTGAAAATGACCAAAAACTTCCTACGCTATCTGAACACATCCCGCCCTTTCGCAGCTCTTTCACTCTCACTTTCTCACTTTTTAAAATGGCACTCCAACTCCAGGGCTCTCTGTCTCTCACCTCGGCTCACCATCCCTCGTGAGCACAAATGCGGTGGATCCAGCGCGGCGACGGTGAATCGAGGTGAAAGACAGTGAGTGCTGGGATTAGGGTGTCGTTTTGAAAAGTGAGAAAGTAAGAAAGTGAGAGCGAGAGAGATGGGGAGGAGCGGGGTGGGTTCAGATAGTTTAGGGAGTTTTTGTTCATTTTTGAATTGTTAAACTACACGATTTAGTCTCCATACTTTCACTAAAATTACAAATTGGTCTTTATTGTCAAACATGTGCAGCTTACATGTTTAAAATATGTTATGGATCTGAACCACAGATCCCGGACTCGGGACTGCACCCGACCCCGGCTACCCGGGTCCGACCCACACCTCGCTCAAAAGGCCCAAAAACCGGCCTTCCAAAGAGCTCCTAACCAACTTTTGAATTCACTCGTCCATCTTATCTTAACCAGATAAGATAAGATAAGATACTCATCACCACCTATAAATAGGGGACCCAAGCCCCTCCAGGTAATCATCAATTCCACACACCTTATACCTCTCAGATCCATTCTGACTTGAGCGTCGGAGTGTCTTCGCAGGTACCTCCCCCCATTGCTCCAGTCAAGCGACCCGGCTTCAGCCTTGACCCGCAGGTTCCCGATCTACCTTTCAAACCCGTACCAGAGACATCACGTACATTGGCGCCGTCTGTGGGGACTTGCGCCAGCCGAGCCAGATGGGGGACGCCCTGGAGGAAACCCCTTCAAGCCAGGATGACTCCCAACCGCTTCACCCAACCCCAGAACACCGGGAGGTCACGAACCAAGCAAGAATAGCAAGTACTGTCCACCACACGAACGACCACGTCGTCACGGACCAACGACATCCTGAGAAAGCTAGGGACAAAGCGGCGCAGATCTTCCAGGACCTCTGCCTCCGGGTCCAGGAGCTCGAAGGCAAACTGACCAATAGAGAAAAACACAACAACGAACACGGAAGCCAGGCAACTTCCAGATCGAGTTCTCGCCGCGGCAGGTCCCCAACCCGACGGCCCGATAGGAGAGACGGTCGCAGCGCCTCACGCGACCACGGTCACGAGAAATCGCCGGAACGGCGGTACAACAAGAAACACAACCGCAACGCTTCCCGAGATCTAAGTCGTCAACGTGACTCAGACGAAGATCGGAGGTACCGAAATACCAAGCGCACAAGAAACGACCACACAATAATGGGAGCTACACCCTTCACAGAAAGAATCCTAAGAGCGAAACTCCCCAAAGGTTTCGACAAACCTACCGACATGAAGTACGATGGGACCAAGGACCCCCAGGAACATCTAACGGCCTTCGAGGCCAGGATGAACCCAGAAGAAGCGGCCGACGCGGTCCGATGCATAGCCTTCCCGGTAACCCTTGCAGGACCGGCAATCAAATGGTTCAATGCCCTCCCAAACGGATCCATAGCCAGTTTCCACGATATAACACGAAAGTTCATGGCCCAATTCACAACTAGAATCACCAAAGCCAAGCACCCCATCAGCTTGCTAGGGGTCACGCAAAAACAAGAAGAATCCACAAGGAAATACCTCGACCGCTTCAACGACGAATGCCTAATGGTCGACGGACTCACAGATTCCGTCGCAAGCCTTTGCTTAACCAACGGACTCATGAACAAAGATTTTCGCAAACACCTCACCACCAAACCAGTATGGGCCATGCACAAGATCCATAATGTTGCCAAAGATTACATCAATGATGAAGAAGTCAGCCAAGTTGTCGCCGCCAACAAACAGCAGCACGGCAACACCAAACACGGCAACTTGGCTTCTCGCCAAAATCCACCACCCAGAGAGAATCAAAGGGACCACCCCAAACTGACTAATACAAACCGACCACCGAGAATCGGCAAATTCTCTAATTACACGCTCCTGACAGCACCAATTACCGAAATATACCACCAAATAGCAGATCGAGGCATCATTCCGAAAGCCCGACAACTCAAAGAAAGGACGGGAGGCAACAAAACCCTCTACTGCGACTACCACCGAGGTTACGGTCACAGAACACAAGATTGTTTCGACCTTAAAGACGCCCTCGAACAAGCCATACGAGACGGCAAACTCCCAGAATTTGCCAAAATCATCAGAGAACCAAGACGTGCGGAAAGAGACAGGTCGCCGAAAAAAGACGGGCGTAACCCAAGAACCCAGAAGCAACCCCCCAGGGAAAGCCCAGAAGACGACCCGACCATCATAGTAAACGTCATCACGGGCAAGGACATATCAAGCAAATCGAAACTAACGATGAAAAAAGATCTCAAAGTAATGGCGGTCAGAAACCAGACTCCAACCATTGCAGCCGACAACACGATAACCTTCTTACCAGAGAATTTTCAGCACGGCACCTCGGCCGAAGATGCCCCCTTCGTCATCTCGGCTAGAATCGGAACAGGACTAGTACGAAGGATACTGGTGGACACCGGGGTGGACTCGAACATCCTCTTCCGAGGAGCCTTCGACAAGCTCGGGCTCCACAACGACAACCTCCAAACACACCGCAACGGCGTCACGGGACTCGGAGACAACTTTCTCAAACCAGATGGCTCAATCACCCTTCCCATCACCATAGGAACAAGCAACCAAAAGAAGACAGTCCTATCTGAATTTGTAGTCCTAAAAGACTCCACAGCCTATAACGTGATTCTCGGAAGAAAAACAATCAACGACTTCTCCGCAGTCATCTTTACCAAATACCTCCTCATGAAGTTTAGAACCGACAACGGCTCCGTCGGTACCATCCACGGGGACCGAGAAGTCGCAGCCGAATGCGATAACACCAGCCTAGCTCTAAGGAAGAAATCCCGAGATGCGGCCGGGGTATTCCTGGCCAACCTAGATGCCCGCCAAGACGACCAACCCAGGCCAGAACCAGAAGGAGACATGGAAAAGCTATAGATAGGGCCAACCAAGGAGGAATACACCTTCATTAATAGGAACCTCCCATACGATCTTAAAGAAGAACTCTCCCAACTCCTGAAGAAAAATAGAGACTTGTTCGCATTTACACCAGCCGACATGCCGGGAATAAACCATGACCTTATGTCCCACCGGCTAGCCGTGGACCCCAAAGCTAAACCAGTGGCACAAAGGAGACGAAAAATGTCATCAGACCGAGCCGCCAAGGTCAAAAAGCAAGTTAAAGCCCTACTCGAAGCCAACTTCATCAGGGAACTCCCCTACACGACATGGCTAGCCAACGTCGTACTAGTGAAAAAATCTAATGGGAAATGACGAATGTGCGTCGACTACATGGACCTCAACAAAGCCTGCCCGAAGGACGCCTTTCCCTTACCAAACATCGACGGATTAGTAGATGCCGCATCCGGCCACCGATACCTCAGCTTTATGGACGCATATTCCGGCTACAACTAGATCCCGATGCACCGACCAGACGAAGAAAAAACAGCGTTCATCACCCCAGACGGGACATACTGCTACACAGTGATGCCCTTCGGCCTGAAAAACGCTGGAGCCACCTATCAAAGACTTGTCAACAAGATATTTCAAAACCTATCCGGAAGCAAACTAGAAGTCTACATAGACGACATGCTCATCAAGACCGAATCCGGCGAGCAACTCACCAACGACCTCAAGGTCATAATGAACACTCTATGAAAACACCAAATGCGACTCAACCCGGCAAAATGTGCCTTCGGGATGGAGGCAGGGAAGTTCCTCGGCTTTATGATCACGCAACGCGGAGTTGACGCAAACCCAGAGAAATGTCGCGCCGTCCTCGAAATGACGAGCCCAAAAAACCTTAAAGACATCCAAAAGCTCACCGGCCGATTGACGGCGTTATCATGCTTTCTCGGGGCATCGGCTCAAAAAGCGATCCCTTTCTTCAAACTAATGAAAAAAGGGGCCCCTTTCAAGTGGGAGACGGAATGCGAAGAAGCGTTCCAACATTTCAAGAGAATCTTAGCGGAACCACCAATCCTCGCCAAACCCCAGACTGGGAAAACACTCTACCTGTACCTCTCCATAACGGAGGAGGCACTCGCAGCAGCGCTCATCCGTGAAAACGAGAAAAAGAACAAAAACCCGTACACTTCATAAGCAGAGTCTTACAGGATGCGGAAGCTCGCTACTCATGCTTAGAAAAACTAGCTTTCGCACTCCTCACAGCCTCCCGGCGCCTACGACAATACTTCCAGGCTCATTCTGTGACGGTCCGAACCGACCAAGCGGTCAAACAGGTACTACAAAAACCCGACCTAGCGGGCAGAATGCTAGCATGGTCCATAGAACTATCCCAGTTCGATATCAAGTTCGAACCCCGATACGCAATTAAAGCACAAGCTATGGCCGACTTTATCACCAAAATGACACCAGGAGACTCCATCCCCGAATCATGGAAGCTACACGTTGACGACTCCTCGAACATCACTTCCGGAGGCGCCAGAGTCATTCTCGAAAGCCAAAACGGAGTCGTGATCGAACAGTCAGTACGATACGAATTCCCAGTCTCAAACAACCAGGCAGAATACGAGGCCCTCTTGGCAGGCCTCGCCCTAGCCCGGGAAGTTGGAGCAAAGGTCTTAGAAGTAAATACCGATTCGCAGGTAGTCAGCTCCCAAATTTACGGAGACTACCAGACACGAGATCCCCTACTCCAACAATACCTCGCCAAGGTAAACAAACTAAAAGAAGGATTCGAGCACATTACCATACAGCACGTTCCTAGGGAACGAAACGCCAGGGCAGACCTACTTTCCAAACTAGCCAGTACCAAACCAGGACACAGTAACAAATCGCTAATCCAGGAAGTTGTTAAGTCACCCTCCGTGTCAACGACGACCAACGCTCATCTGACACTCTCGAACCAGGAATCTTGGACCTACCCTATCCTACAGTACCTCCTTGACGGAACACTGCCGCCGGATCCCAAAGAGGGAAAACGAATAAAAAGGGAAGCCGCCAACTATACCGTTGTCACAGGACAGCTATACAAACGTGGACTCTCGCAACCCCTGCTCAAATGTGTCGAACCTGAGAACACGGAGTACATACTCCGTGAAATCCACGAAGGCTGCTGTGGCCACTACGTCGGAGGCAAAACATTAGCCCAAAAAGTCATCAGGGCAGGCTACTTCTGGCCCATGGTTATCCGGAATTCCATACAAATAGTTAAAAGCTGCGACAAATGCCAAAGGCACGCCAATATCCACCAAGCCGCCCCACACCAGCTCAGCATCATATCGGCAGAATGGCCATTCGGCACCTGGGGGATCGACCTCGTCGGACCCTTCCCTACAACACCCGGTCAACTCAGGTACCTCATTGTCGCCATAGACTACTATACCAAATGGATCGAAGCCGAACCCCTGGCCTCCATAACGGCAACCCAATGCCGAAAATTCCTCTGGCGACAGATCATCACCCGATTCGGGATCCCCGAGATCATTATCTCGAACAACGGAATCCAATTTGCTGACAAAAAGTTCAGAGAATTTTTGGAAGGGCTACGTGTATCTCACCGTTTCAGCTCGGTAGAACACCCCCAAACAAACGGACAGGTGGAATCCGCAAACAAAATAATCGTCAAAGGACTCAAAAAGCGGCTCGACGAAGCCAAAGGACTATGGGCCGATGAACTCGGATCGGTCCTATGGTCATACCGAACCACACCTCAAACGACCACGGGAGAAATACCTTTCCGATTAACATACGGGGTGGAGGCGATCATCCCGGTAGAAATCGGAGACCCAAGCCCCAGAAAAACGGTCGGCGGTTACGACGAGGAAGCAGAACGAGATCTCATCGACGAAGAAAGAAGCATAGCTTATATCAATGAGCTAGCCCTAAAACAGAAAATCAGCTTAAGATACAACCATGGCGTTGTCCGACGAGAATTCGCAACTAACGACCTCGTCCTACGACGAAACGATATCGGTCCCCCGACCCCAGGAGAAGGGAAACTCACTCCCAACTGGGAAGGACCATACAGAATCAAGGCGGTAATCGGAAAGGGAGCATATAAACTCGAACGACTTAACGGCGATGAAGTCCCAAGGACTTGGAATGCCGCCAATTTACGGCGATACTACACTTAGGCCGACCTAACTAGGTCACCCCCTTGTCCTTTATTTATTTATATATCTTCCCATTTTACGACTCGTGAATTTTAAATTTTCGCTTAAGTATCAAACCTGGGTACTCTTTCCCCCAAAAAACGGAGAGTTTTAACGAGGCCCAACCATCAATAAAAATTCCATTAAAAGCTATTTCTACCTTTCTAAAGTGTCCCAAATACGGAACAAAGTCACGGCCATAACCGGGGGACTGATCACCCCCCAAGCCCAACACACGGATATCCAAGAAAAACCTGACCAAACGGCGGTCCAAGGGAACGAATAAAACACACGGAATAGCTTAAAACAGAACATACCAAAGGCCCGAATGGCCAAAAATACTTTGAAATGGAACATACAAAAGGCCCGAACGGCCGAAAATACCATTAAGCGGAGTCCAATGTTACAAAGTAAACAATTACACGGCCCCTGGCCATCCAAAATATTCAAAACAGTTCAAAATAAAATCCGAAAAACAAAGATAGAAAACTACTCGAGGTCGACAATTTGGCCGTCACGAACAGTCTTAAAAGCTCCCATCACGGACACATCCACATCCGGAGCCAACACTAAAGCCTGAGCCCTCATAGTCTCCTCAGTAGCTGCAATCGCATCCGTTGCATCAGCCAGTAACTCCGTCTTCTCCTTCTTCAAGGCAGCAACCTCGGCCTTCAAAGTCTCTGACTCACTGAGAAGCACGGCAGCCTGAGAACCCGCATCAGAAGCCCGCTGCCACTCCTCTGCCAATTGAAAAAGAAGCGAAGTCTCGACCTCGAAAAGTCGGAGAATCTCCGCCCCGGCTTCCTCAGAGGACTTCACCGCCCTCTCCCTCGCAACTTCGGCAGCCTCAAGCTTCTCCTTCAGCTTAGCCACCTCAGCTTGAGAGTGGCGGAGCTTCTTATCCAACAAACTGACCTGAGCCATCACGGACTCAGCTTTCCGAACAACAACGGCAGACCGAAGGAGAGCACGATACACCGACTTGGCCTGGAACGAAACATCACAGCCATCAAAAAATGACTCCGTACCAGGCATCAAGTGTTGATCAATGAACCCCGGGGCATCGAAACGTCGATCCATCACACTAGGCACAAGACCCTCATCCTCAAAAGTCTCGCTGCTCGGCTCCCCAGGCCTCTTTCTCTTCCGAGAAGCCTCAGCAGCCGTCACCACGACGACCTCAGGTGAGTTCGCAGGACCAGGAGAAATCTGAGCATCGGTCTGCACACCCGAAGAAACTACCTCTTGAGAAGCAGCCTGAGACCCCACGGCGGGATTGGAAACGGGAGTAGCCCGAGACGACGACCCCTCCTCTCGGCCCATCGCCGCCTTCAGCCGTGCTAAGGAAGTCAAACCACCAGCCATCTCAACTGAAAGAAAACAAAAAAATCCCAAGTTACAAAAACGGGAAAATAAAACATAAAAACCAAGAAAAGGACAGACACACACCAACATATGACCGACAAGCAACCAGATCTCCCATCACATCCCGAGGATTAAGAGGGCGCTCCCCAAACAATTGCCACAATACAAGAGCGACATCCCGTTCCTCCGAAGTCAGGAACTCTTGCGTAACCCGAGTAAAAACCGACGGCCCCGCCTTAAAATTCCAATAGGTGGGAAACCGCCGCTCACCCTCCAATGTCAACCAAAAAGGATGATGCCCTCTTACGGGACGAACCTTAAAATATCCACTCTTAAAACCATGAAAGGAATCTTCATACAAACCGAAGACCCGACGATGAGGCTGAGCTCTAAAAGACACATACCCCTTCTTATGCTTCCCCTCCTTGGTCGGAAGGGTACACAAGAAGAGGAAAAGAAAAACGTTCACCGAAGCAGGAAGCTCCAAAAAATCGCAAACAAGCTCGAAAGACCGTATTGCCGCCCAGCTATTCGGATGTAGCTGGGATGGCACCACGGAGCACCGGCTCAATAACTGCTGAACAAATGGAGAAAAGGGGAGCCGAACGCCAAGTCGGGTAAACATTGCCTCGTAGACCCACATTCAATCCGGCACACTCGGGGAGTCCAGATTGGTATAGCAAACCCTCTCGTCAACCCCAGGGAGGGAAAGCTCGTAATGGCGTTCGGCGTCACCACCCCACAAACAACTCCTTGATCACAGAGCCGTTGGAGGTCCTCCTCCGTCATCCGCGACGGCGTCCCCACACGTCACTAGTGACCCAAGAGAAAAGGTCGGGGACACCCCCCGCCGGGGCCACCGGAGCCCTCACACCCTCAGTCCTTCGACGAGCCATACCTAAAATAGCGACGAACACCACCGTCAACCAAACCCCGCGGCAGAAAACGGTGGATCAAACCAAACAGACACCACTAGACACCACCAATTATACGGTGGCGCTCGCCCCCCTTACAAAACCCACTACCACAACAAAAACTATCTACCATAATGCAATGCCATCATACACAAAAAAAAACAATTCTAACCTACACTAAGCATAGACAAAACAAAATAAAAGAAGACAAAGCATAAATCACAAGAGGAAACAAAAAGAAGCAGAAGAGCACCAACCTGATAAATGCAAGGAAATAAACCGGAGGAGAAAATACCACGGCAGAAGATCAACCAAAGCCACAGAATGCGAAAGGAAAAGAAGAAAAAACTCTTTCGGAGAAGAAAAGAGAAATGAAGAGGGAACTAAAGGAAGAAAGAAAAGAAGAGGGAACTAAAGGAAGAAAACCAAAACGGTTTCGAAAAAAGCAAAATAATGCAAATACCCCTGGAAAGAAAAAGAAACATAAGGGCAATAGAGGAAAACGTCCCCTCACAATAAATGCCCCCTCGGAAAGAGAAACTAATAAATCGCGCCTCGAAGAACGCAACAGGCGCAACAGACACGGAAGAGTCATGACAGACCAAAACGGTCAAACAAATCTTCCACGGAACGAAACCGAGGCGCCGACCTCCTCTCAAAAGAACCAAACGACCTTTCGAGAAAGGCCAAAAGCCTAGCCCACGGTAAAAGTAATATCTCCCAGCGACAGACCGACCTCGCTCGCTCTCCCGCTGCGGGGGCAACTGTTACGGATCTGAACCACAGATCCCGGACCCGGGACTGCACCCGACCTCGGCTACCCGGGTCCGACCCACACCTCGCTCAAAAGGCCCAAAAACCGGCCTTCCAAAGAGCTCCTAACCAACTTTCGAATTCACTCGTCCATCTTATCTTAACCAAATAAGATAAGATAAGATACTCATCACCACCTATAAATAGGGGACCCAAGCCCCTCCAGGTAATCATCAATTCCACACACCTTATACCTCTCAGATCCATTCTGACTTGAGCGTCGGAGTGTCTTCGCAGGTACCTCCCCCCATTGCTCCAGTCAAGCGACCCGGCTTCAGCCTTGACCCGCAGGTTCCCGATCCACCTTTCAAACCCGTACCAGAGACATCACGTACAAAATAGAAAATATTTTGAGAATATTCTGTTAAATTAAACACTTTTTGAACGGTAGAGACTAAATTGTAAATTTTAATTCTCTTTAGGAACCTATTATAAACTATTAAAGTGTAGGGACCAATTTGTAATTTTACTGAAAATGTAAGAACTAATGGTATAATTTAATCATAAATTAAATAACACATATATTTAATTTATACATAACAACTGATTTTAATAGTTAATTTTAGTATATAATTTGATATTTTATACTTTACTTACGGATCTAGAGATTTAGATTGGGATATTTTGAAATTCTGTTTCACATGTGTATTCATTATTGGATGGCTATAACTAAAATTTGAGTGTTTATTACTTAAACAAAAAACTAGCTCCACCTTTAGCCGTGCCAACTAATTTGTCTTTCAAACTTTTTAAGAATAAAAGAGCTATTTCTATGAAAACATCATTATTTTAAAAAATAACGACTTAAAAATAATGCCTAAATAACTTTCATAATAGTTCGAGCTAGCATCCATAATCTCATTGCTAGCATTTGGTCTTTGATATAAGAAAATTTTTGTATTTCTTAACAAACCATCTTGACATTCTAAATATTTTATCCTCGTGTATGTTATAAGTAGAGAGAATTAGCTTTGGTAGTTTAGGGGGTAGAAGGGTAATTAACTTTCTCTTTTTCAATCTCACTACTGATTATTAGAACAGGATTTTATATGAAATATATATTAACTTGTAAATATCAGGTACGTAGACCACATTATTATAAGACTAATTAGGTATTCAAAATAATATAGGTATAGCATATATAATTAATAAATTAATTGGAGGACATACTAACCAATAATAAGGGATGAAATATTTTACTTTGTCCTTTTCCCTACTAACTACTTTAACTTGATCAATTGAGTCAAATAAATCTTCGATCACCGTATTGAAAAAATACGTTTTTAAATAGAAATTCAAGAACAGAAAGCAAGAACAACGCGTATAAATAGCAAACTCCCACCCCCACATTTAATTCGGCAGTAGCAAAGGTTTCAACAACAGCAATAATAATAATAATAATAATCGGTTTTATTATTAGATTTCTGAAGGTACTGGCTACGTGCATAGAGAGAAAATGGGAAGGTCTCCATGCTGCGATGAAAACGGCCTAAAGAAAGGACCATGGACTCCTGAAGAAGATCAAAAGCTAGTCGATCATATTCAGAAACATGGCCATGGAAGTTGGAGAGCTCTTCCTAAGTTAGCAGGTTCTTTACTAATCATCTCTAATTTCTCATAATCTTATTTATCATAGATGTCTCTTCCTAATTAATCATCAATTCATTTATTTGATTTGCAGGGCTTAATAGATGTGGAAAAAGCTGTAGACTAAGGTGGACTAACTATTTGAGGCCTGACATTAAGAGGGGGAAATTCTCCCAAGAAGAGGAGCAAACTATTCTGCATCTGCATTCCATTCTTGGAAATAAGTACTACTTTCATTTAATATCATTTTCCTTCTTCCTTTTATCCATCCATTCTTAATATAAACGAACTAGATTATTTATTATGAACCGCACTACTCTTTGAACGGTTATTATAAATGCTTTTGGATTTTTGGGGGGACATGCATGGTGAAATGAAAGGAGAAAGAACGCAGAGTATCAACTTTGCTTGCTTAATATTATGTATAATATCATTTAATAAGTAATAACAAATCAATTTACAAATAATATTATGTATAATATCATATAATCCGGTGAGAAACATAAGTTATAAGTATAATTTGGCCTTTTAAGTAAAAGTCATTCCCTGAATTTTTTTTGCATATATTTTTCTTCAATTATTATTATTATTCCTGATTTCTATATATATATATATATATATGCATATGTTTGTTGTTGATAGATGGTCAGCAATTGCAACTCATCTTCCAGGAAGGACAGACAATGAGATAAAAAATTTCTGGAACACACATTTAAAGAAGAGGCTAATTCAGATGGGTTTCGATCCAATGACACATCAGCCAAGAACTGATCTTTTTTCAACATTGCCGTATCTACTAGCTTTGGCCAACATCACCGATTTTATGGATCATCATCAATCGTTTGATGAGCATTCTCTAAGGCTCCAATTAGAGGCACTTCAATTAGCAAAGATTCAACAACTTAATTACTTACTTCAATCCACTACTACTACTACTACTACTACTAATAATAATAATAATAATAATAATACTAATAATAATTCCTTATTAAGCAACATTATTAGTAGTAGTATTAATACCAATAATAACTCCTATGACCAAAATAATAATTCCATCACAGACATGGAAGCTTTCAATTTATTAAATTCAATCACGAATAATAATGTCAAAGAAAATAACCCAGTTACCACATTTTCTCATGATGAGATTATTGCTGATTCTTCTTCCCAACCACTCCACCAATCAAGCAACATGCTATTACCTCATTTATTAGACCCACAGCCACAAGTCTCTTTGACAAGTTCCCAATCAAGTTTGAATAGTACTAAGCTGGATCAAGGTATTACTAATAATAATAATGATTTGGAAGTTATGGGTAGTGAAGGCGATTATCACATGATTTCTCCATGGAACATCATAACATCTTTATCATCATCGTCGTCATCGTCATCATCGCCTGCATCTTCATCTGTTCCACTAAATGCAAGCAGCAGCAATACTTCTAGCTATGGAGGAACCTCCTCTTACTGGCCTGAACTTTTTTATGGGAATCCCATTATGCATGATGAGTTATACTAATATTTAATTTAATTTGAAAGAGGTTATTATTGTGTATGTACTATTATATATGCTGTGTTATGCTCTCATCAGAACATTGTTTTCTTCTTTCCAAATATACTTGGGGACAAAGCACATAGAATTTGTTGAGATTTCGTCATAATTACTTTCAGTTATCAGTTACATCAATGTTCCTTATTTGCTCAATTAAACTCTGAATATTTATTTTCTTGTTATTTTATTGTCTGTCTAATATGTACTTAGTTTGCATAAAGTTCTTACCTCGGATGAAATTATTATATGAGAAAAGATATAAAACATGTATTAGGGTTGGTATTATGGCAACAAGGATAAAGGAACCCAGGTTATGAGGATCACGGTTCATAACCCCATTAAAATTACACACATATTTTGTTAATTTGACTTCATATCATAAAAAATTATAGGAAGCTTATATTATCAAGTGCACAGCATAGAGCCTCGATATCGCACTGATGAAGTTAAGGATATATTTTCAGAGGATAAAGATTTCGATCCATAAATGGATGAGATTGAATAATCATTCGAGGAATACGTCAATAATTTATTTGCCGCCCAAGAAGCTAAAGGTCGAAACAATGACAATAGTCGCAAGGATAGATTATTGAAATGTTAACGTTAGTGGTAAAATTTTTTTCTTTTATTTTGGATACTTTAGATTTTTATTTTTTTTGTGTAATGATAATTATTTAGATGTTTTTAGGGTTTAGGGTTTAGGGTTTTATTTTTTATTTTTTATTTTTTTTGTGTAATGATAATTATTTAGATGTTTTTTTTTTTCTTTTAGAGGACGACATGAGAAAAGGAATGAGTTTGAGTGTCAATGAGACTTTATCACTTTCTTTAAGTAGTACTACAAAAAAATGCGACGAGCAACGTCGAATTTACTGGCAAATTTATGAAAAAATTTTTCGGTAAATTTATAACCGTCAAATTTAGGGTTGTATCCATTTAGACGGTAAAATCTTTGCCAGTAATTAGTTATTGACAGTATTTTTTTGGCAAAATTAGCGGTGAATTCTATTACATAATTGGTAAAATTATGGAAGTGGTTACCATCCGATAATTTCAGATGGTAACTTTGGGGCTATATATTCTGGTTTCGTGCCTTATTACCGTTGGATTTATCTCCTGAGTAAATCCGATGGTAAATCCAACGATAATTATAAAAATTTTTATTTTTTAATTTTTTTGAACCAGTTAAAACTCAATATATACCATCATGAATAAGTGAACAATTAATAGTCAAATTCTAATTAGTGAAAATCAAGTAGTATTTTTAATAAAACAGTCAACTATAATGTTAAATAACAAGTGTACAAAATAAAAAGTCAAAGAGGTAAAATACATATGGTCAAATAAAGTAAAACAAAATCCTCATCACTATGGACCTTGATAGTTATCATTGTTGTCATCTCCCTGATCTTATTGAGGCGGCAGTCTAGGTGGTAGTATCAGTGCCTGTGTAGAGGACGAAGAGCCCCCTCCAGCAATAGCACTGCCATCAGCGCGCATCTAGTCATAGTGTACTGCCATGTAGTGCCGCATCTATTGAATCTGCTCCAACACCTGCCTAAACTCCTGCCTCAGGGACTCTATCTCTACATCGCAAGCATTCCTCACTACCCTACGTGCGAGAAACTTGTTATATCTCTCCTCAATCAGATGCAGCTAGTGACCCTGGTCCTGAAGACTTTGGATGAGGCAGTGAACTTGCTCCCACAAATTGACGCTTAGGATTGGCAGGGCTGGTAGATGAGGTGGACGAATCCTTTAAGGTAGAGGTGCCCAGGTTTCTAGCGAAGAATGACCGCAACCCGTATATACGATTCTTGTATGGCTTGAATGCGGTCTGGTACCACAGCGCATCAAGATTGATGATAGATACAGAGGAGTTATTGTTGTCTTTCTCACTCTGTTGAGATTGCTAGGTTGCAGCCTCTAAATTTTGCGTGTTAGATTCCTACCACATTCTATGCAAAAGTGGTTAGGACCACAATGAATTGAAAATGGATATATGTTATGAAATAACCCATGACGTTTACTCACATAATAATCCATAGACTACTAATCAACAAATCTCTCCTTGTTTTTCTTCAAAGTGTGAATATACTTGAAGGTCTCCGCCATCCTTGCTTCATGATCCAATGACTTACATTGCACATATTGAAACAATAGGTTTAATCAAGTGACAACTATTTTAAAACTCGAAGATAAAATGAACTTAACATATTAAAACAAGTTACATACCAGCCTAGCCTGTTGGTCTTGTTAGTGCCTTGGAGACATTTGAACCCCTCATCATTCTCTTAATAGGCATAGAGGGTCTTTTTAATGTCTGACCGGAGCCACTGAGTAAGGTGGTTGTGCCACTCACATACGTCCTCAAGCATCTGCTGAAGCCGTTTAGCCATACGGTTGTAAAAAATCTTCTTGATCATGGTATCGTGAGTCTTCTCTCATATAAATTTCTCCTACAGAAGGAAACAATTAGCATTAGTTAATCGAAACTAAATACATAAATGAAATAGAAGATAAAAACTAACTAAAGTTCTAATAAGTAGAGATTTTACTGCCCACTTATGAAACCATCGCTCTCTGGTCATAGTAGCTAGGGATCTTCTTGTAGCTCGGCTATACGAAGTCATACAGCAGTTTAATGATATTAGTACACTTCTATGTACATGTATTTTATTCGGTGAAAACATATCAATGGGAAACTTAACGTTAATAACAAAAACATTGTTTAACAATTTTAAAATAAAATGTATTTAAAACTAATTAAAATAGTACTCACGCGGTCAAACCATCAAGCCAAATAGTCATCCTAACGACCGGCGACAGTGTCGGTGCATCTGGCTTGGATCCATGAGAGGATTCTGGCACTATGATGTCTATCACTGAAGGTGGTGTCGTCGATGTAGTTGGAATCATTTTATAACAAACAGCCTAAAATTCAACCAATAACATAACTTATTAAAATTTTTAAAAAATTTTGGCATAATTTTATCTATAAATAGAATTTTTCACCAAATGTAATTTTTAATTTTTCACAAACCAAACATGTTTTTACACCATTTTAATGAAAATTTATCAGAATTTTTTCTTAATTTAGAGATCTCCACCAAAAAGACTTATCAATTTTCATAGAGAAAATAGTTGCAGAGATAAATTAAAATAAACACATATTTAATCAAACATAAAATCCTAACCGTTCTAGCTAGTGTGCTTTCTCTTATTACTCTGTAATTTTTCAACAAATAAGAATTTTTAAGAATTTAGGGTGTCTATCTATTGGGTTGGCATTTGTCATCTTGGCCACAGAAGGCAGTGGAGTGCTTTCTTTTGTGGATGGAGACATCGATTTCAAAACCCAACAAGTTGTTATGGTTTATTATTTTCTTTGTGGTTGTTTGGAATCTATGGAAGGCTAGGAATCATAAAATTTTTAGAAAGGAAGGGATTAAGAATGACGGGCTGGTGAGGGACATAAATTTGAATATAAAGATGTGGCAATCAGAAAATATGCATAGATTGCAAGTTTGAGGTTATTTTAGTGCGTTATTGCTATACTTGCTGTGGGGCTGCTGCTGTTTTGATGCACAAGGTACTAGGCTCCGAATCTGGCTTCTTATTGTGCTCGTTTGTTTTCATTTTTGTGTTAGTTTGGTTTGTTTCCTTGTTGGATTATCTTTGTTTTTGGTTCTGTATTTAGATAGATTTTCTTTTTTCTTAAATCGGTTCACCTCCTTGTTGGAACTTGTGAGTTTTACGTATCGAAAAAATGTATATTAAAAAAATTACAAATATAATTATTTTTTAAATTTGTTACTAATACAATAATAAATAAATAATTATACGGATAAAAATTATAAAATATTTTATAATGGTACTACTCTCTGAGTCTTGAGTGACTTGAATTTTCAATAATTAGATCAGAACTAAATTTTTCAACAATTTTTTTCTCAATGCAAAATAACCAAACTGTCCATCGAAAATTTGTCTTCCATCTTGTTTTTTAACCTTGTCTCATTATTTTCATTGTTGAAATGATCACTCTATAGTAGCTATAGAAACTGGATGATTTTTTATTTCTACTAAACATCTATACAATTCACGAATAATTGAAAGATTCTTCATTTTTGGATGTTGACGAGCATAAAAAATAAAATGTTGAAGCTAAAAAGACAAATTAATATTCTCTTGTTCAGTAAAGTCTAGAGGCATGTGATTAGAGCTCAAACTTAGCAAATTCATTACTTGATCATTGAATTTACTATTCAACTCTTGTAATTTCTTATTAATTGTGACTAAAAATATTTCTACCATGAAATAATGCTTAAATTTTAATATGATCTTTTTGGTGATGCAAGCATTCTTGCCTTGCTACATAGGAAGTATTAAATCAGGAATTAGAATATCAAGTTGGTTATAAAATTATTTTATATTTTTCAATAATTTCTCCCATCTGTCATCTCTCATATTTTGGATAAGTATTTTTTTTTTAGAATGAACTAGTTGCACAATATTAACTATGGTTTAAGACTGCATTTGTAAATACTCGCTACATCACCACGCTAAGAATAAGTTGATCCATTAGTAATAATCTTTTGTAAAACAGTCACGTTGCACCATACATATTTATTAAATTGCAAACATAAGAGAAATGAGAACTCCATCGAGTATCACTTACTCATTTCAAAAGAACCAATTTGATTTGCCTATTTACCATTTTGGTTGTTGCCATATCTCCATTATATCTCTGCAGATGCCATATCTTATTTTTTTTGGTTTTAGATTTAAAATTTTAATGGAATAAGTTTATATTTTGGTCTCCTTCCTTCAACCATTTAATTCTAGATTTGTCTTTCCAATAAATTTTCTCGTACAAATATACTTTTTCAAGCCACTATTCAAGCTCAAGTAATTCAGTGTCTTCCATGATGCCTGATGTCTATTTTTGTTCTAGAAGAGCAGTAACTTCTACAATCTCCTTTTTAGAATTAGTAGAGCTGTTCTTTTGCCAGAGAACCAATCGGTGTCTAACCAATTTAATCTTCTGAAATAATTTGAACATCACTGAACCTTCTATATCTGAGTTCCAGATCTCATTGATGAAGTTACAAATTTGTTCTTCACTACACAGTGGGATTGAAAGTTGAATCTGAATCTCCTCTTTGATATCTCTGATTGGTAGTTAGTGTCCAAAAGGAGGGGGCGTGATCAAAACCTGTCTCTGATAGTCTAAAGACCATGGATTGAGGGTATAATTGGGACCAAGATTCATCAATAGGCACTCTGTCAGGCCTTTCCTGAATTAGTTCACTTTTTCTGCGTCTGTTACTCTAAGTAAATTGTCTACCCACCATTCTCAATTTCCAAATAAATCAACGAGTTATCTGTAATAATGTAACTTAAGGCAACAATAGAAGAATGAGATTTAGGATTACCACTAAGTTTCTCACTTTGATCAATAATGGAATTGAAATTACCAACAATAATCAATTTACCTTAGAGTTTGGAGAGCACCAAAGAGATTTGTTGAAACTGGAATAGCCAAATATTCTCATTGCAATTTAAATAAACGGCTACAAAGTTTCGTTCATTGTTGAAAGGGACATCTTTTATCAAAACAACAATATAGAGCTCAGAACAACTGATGATCTGAACAACAAACCCATCCTTCCATGCCAACGCAAGTCCACCCCACTACCAGAAGGATCGACAACTTGCCAATTAGAGTATCTACAAGCCCTGAATTTTCTTTTCACATGTCGAGATTGATTTTTTGTTTTGCAAAGAAAAACCAACTGGGGGGAGTGGGATTGAACAATTCCTTTAAGGTTGTGAACTATCAGGGGTCTTCTTGAATCCCGAGAATTCCACAATAATACTCTCATGGGTCTTGGGAGTTCCATTGACTGGCTGGCACCCTTCACCCTCTCTGATCAGAAATTAGCTCTTGTTCAACACACATCTTCTTGGCCACAAGCTCATCTTTTTTATCAGAGATTCTTCACTTTGTTCCACCCAATTAGTTAAGTAAATTATGACTCTATCTTGCCATCTATTTTAGATTCAATTTTTCTCTGCTAACTTCTTCTATTATCATCTTATTATTTTTCTAGATTTCATTCATGGAGCTTGTAATATCTTCTAACATAATAGGAGAACCAAATTTTATCATTAACTGCCAAGCTAACTTTGGAATTTGGTTAAGAAATTCTATATTCCTTGAAACTTCATTCTTTTCATTCTTCATATTCAACTTAGAGAAGCTCTCAAGCAACCAAAAAGAGGCCAACTTTTTTCTTAGTTGTGAAGACTTAAATTGTTAACTACTAAAATTGCTTGCATTATCAATACCATCATTGTCAATTATTTTTTCTACCTGATCAGTCTTGACCAAGTCGCCTATACTTTTCACTTTAATAAAATTATTTTCTACTTTTCACATTTGCATCTTTTTACTTTTAATATTGTCCATGCGTCTATGTGTAGACCCTGCATAATCAGTGAATAATTAGCTAATAAATTAATTAAAAATTGAATTTTATAGTTTAATGAATTAGAATTAATTAAAATATAAATTTTGACACTAATTTTAAAGAATTTGATCCAAAATTGGGTCGAACAAAACGAACCGATCGAACCAGGCCCAAGACCCAACTAATCCACTTAACCATATGAGCTTCAGCCCATTTCTTTCTTCCTCATTGTTGTTTCATATTGGAAAATATCAGGGAAGAGAAGAAAATTCCCAAACCCCAACCCTCCAATCAATCCCATATAACTTCCAATCCGGAGCTCAGATTACCGCACTGTTTGCGGTCACGCAACCACCGCATCGAGCTCTACAAAGCCCAATAATCAATTTGGTAATGAAGTCACATTTTTAGTTTCAATTTACTCTTCCCCAATTTCAAAATTTCTATGTATTGGGTGTTGAGATTTTTAGTTATTTTGATGTTTTAGGGTCAAATTAGCTTGAGAAATTAGCATGCTTTTGTTCATTAAGACACGTATAAGGTAAGAATTCTCAAACCCTAGTGAATCTCTTGGTTAATGGTGGTTGAGTATTGAAATTTTGTATATGAGTGTGGTAATATGTATTAGGTAGTGAATATGTGATTTTGGAACACAATTGAGGAGATTGGAAGCTTGCTTGAGCTTTGGGTGCTGAATTTTGGTGGTGGAGGCTTGTGATTTGCTAATTTGAGGTGTCTTTGGCGTAGGAAAAAATTGGCCAAGGTATGATTTTAGTTTCTCGTATGTAATATATAATGTCTTGTGAAAACTTAGGCTAGACGACCTAGGGTAAGTTGAATTATGAGTTTGGAGCATGATTAGTAGTTTTAGTTGACTATGTATGTTGAATTGATGAGGTATGATTAGATTAAATAATTCATGATATGAATGTGGTTGGTTTGGTGAAAAATATTGATGAATGATAATTTTGATAGTGATTGATGAGAATAATGAATGTGGACACGTGAATATTGATAAATTGATTATTGTGTTTGTATAATTGAAAATTGTTGGAATGAAGTTATTCAAATTGAGATATGGTAGGTTATGATAGAAGGTGGAACTGTGTTGGATGTATTTTGAGTAATTTTGATATGTGGAATTTTGATTTGTGTAAAGGACATTGGTAAATAAAGGTTTGGAAATCTTTGGTAAAAACATGGTTATTGACCAAACTTCGGCGAGCTATAACTCGGCTTCCAACCCCCCAAACTTTTCCAAACTTGTTTTATATGAAAATTAGGTCCGTGAAGTTTATGCCATTTGAAGAACGAATGAAAAACGATTTTTAACGAAAACATTATGTGCGTCAGAAGTTGGATGTGTAAAATGTGAATTCTGCATTATTAGCTGCTTTTTAAGGAAAATAAAGGGGACGCGTACGAGGACATACGGCAGCATACGTGATGCATGAGCATCTTATACCCTTTTCTCTCATTTTTTAGTTGTTTTTTTTATTAGATTTTATTAAGTTTCATTATATTTCAGTGCAAAAATCCTATTTAGATGCTACTTTGAGTTGTTTTGGTGTTTTTATGATTTCAGGTAAAATTCGGGCGAATTTGGCAGAGTTTTGTACAACAACGAAGGAAGAAAGTAGATGCTATCAACCCTGACCTCCTTACATTCCAACGAGTATAACTTGAGCTACAGAGGTCCAATTGATGCGGTTCCAACGCCGTTGGAAATCCAACTTCCATACCTTCCCAATGATATATATTAGTTTATATGTTTTATCTGGAATCACTGCCAAATCTGGCGCTAAACACTGAGTCTGGCGTTTAGCACCCAAGAGGGACAGAACCAGCACCAGAACTTCCCCCTGCCGGTGTTAAACACCCAACTGGCATTTAGCGCCAGTAGAGCACCTCAGCATGCACGAATTTTGACCCCCTTTGGGGCGTTTAACATCCAATCTGGCTTTAAATACCAGCAGCATCCCGAATTCACCCATCTTTGGGCCTCTCTAGTGGATTTAGCACTTATTAGCTATATTTTATTTTATTTTTGTAATTTTTAATTACACAAAATATCTTTAGGATTTATTATTATTTTATTTCCACATCAAATTAGGTTAGTATTTAAAGGAAAAGATTAACCCTAGTAGAGAAGGGTTCGAACATTATCTCTTCTTTTTGCACTATTTAGAAGCGTGTTTTCTCTGTAAGTTATGAGCAACTAAACCTCTTGGTTAAGGTTAGGAGCTCTGGTTATTTTCATGGATTAGAATTATTATTCTTCTATTTTAGTTTATGTTTGATTCAATTCTAAGGATTTTTTTCATTCTTAATCTTATGAACTGGGTGGAACGAGAGTATGACCCTTTTCTACATAAGTTCTTGTGATTCTTGAGAGAGTTATCTTGCTTGAGCTACAGCTTGACAACATTCCTCTTAGACGGCTAATTACACAAACCGATGGGGATAAGCAACATCTATTCAGCCGGTTTGGGGGTGATTAGGGGCTTCGTGGTATAAACTAGTTTTCTGAACTTCACCCTCTAATCTAAGTTAAGTGACCACGAGAGTGGCGGTTGATGAAGGTTAAAGGAGGCTAAATCATTAAGAGATTATGGTTTAGACACTTATGGTTTGCCATAGAATGAATCATTCATTGTTAAAATAGTTGGTAAGACATTTTAATCTGGAAAAAGTAAACATCTCCGAAGCTTTAACTGTTTTCTCACATTGTTTGTGCACCAAACTGTTTATCACTTTTCTTAATTGCTTATTATTTTATGCGATTACAACAACAACAACCCTTTGTTACTGTTTGCCTGACTAAGTCCAACATGACAACCATTGCTTGCTTAGTCCGACAATCCTCGTGGGATCGACCCTTACTCACCTGAGGTATTACTTGGATGACCCGGTGCACTTGCCAGTTAAGTTGTGCGAGTTCTAAATTCGTGCACCCAGTTTTTGGCGTCGTTGCCGGGGATTGTTTGTGATTGACAACTACTAGTTGTCTGGTTGCTTAGATTAGGTATTTTTATTAGTTTTGTTTATTTACTTTTGCTTTTAATTTTAATTTTCGATTGTTAATTTTATTTGTTTTCCCTTAATTTTTGAATTTTGTTTGTTTTATTTTCTTTTATTGTCTGATTTTAAGTTTGGTGTCCCTTTAGCATTTTTCTCTTCTTATTTTAAAAAATTTTAGTGCTTTTCTCTTTTTAGTTTTCAAAAATATTTAGGTTATTTTCTCACTCTTAATTTCAAAATTTTTGTTTAATTGCTTGCTTTGTTTTCTCTTATTTTTTTACATAGGATACCTCACTGGAAATTCTCTACACTCTAACGCAGAGATTTCCACTTTTCTTTGTTTTCTGTTTGTGTGCGAGCAGAAACAGGAAGGACTCATCGAGGTGTATACTGTAGATGCACTTCTTACTCAGAACAAGCTTCTAGTTCAACATATGAGCCTTCTCACTCAACAATTGAATAGAGTGCAGAGCTCAGTTGCTAAAATTCAGAGCACTGTTCCTTATGGTATGAATGATGGCTTCCCTCAAAGTGAGCCTTACAACTATGGCCAGTGTCCACCTAAGCAGGTCAATTACATGGGCAATTCCTCCAGAGACCCCTATGATACTCCTTACTCTCAGAATTTTGATCAAGGGTGAAGGAATCACTCAAGCTTTGAGTGGAGAGAGCAACCTTAAAGACAGCAACCAAATTATGCCAATAGCTCTCAAGGAAGTCTTAATCAGGAACCAGTCAACAACTTCTCTTTTCAAACCCCAAAATCTCAGAGCACCCCTGACCTGGCATCCATGTTTGCAGACTTTATGCAGGAGACCCGAGCCTCCCTCAAGAACCTGGAGATGAAAGTGGACTAGGAAAACCAACAACCATCTAAACTAACCCCACATATCAGTATGGCCCTAGAGCATGAGAAGGAATGTCAGGCAGTTAGACTGAGGAGTAGCAATACCTTGACCACTCAACATCAGAACAATGAGGGACAGGACGAAAAAGAGACATTAGAGAGCAAAATTGCAGTGAAAAAGGACTCCACTAAGGGCACTAAACGCCCAAGAGGGAGCAGAGTGGACGTTGAACGCCTGGAGAGGGGGGCAATAGACATCAATTCAAAAGACGTTCCCCCAGGCACCCTGACAACCCTTTTCCAGTCACTCTTGATACTCATCCTGCATTACCCAAGGCCCCAGAGTACAAAACCAAATTGCCATACCCTCAGTGACTTCAAAGACCCCTCATTCTTCCCATTTACACAGTGCCTACCCCAAAAGAATAGTGCAAGACCATCACAGTAGAAACTGAATCCGTGCCAATGGAAAAAGTGCAAGTTGCTAAAGAATCAGAGCAAACAGAAACACCAGATGAGCTAAGAGCATCAAAGTACACCCTCAAAAGTAACAAGAGGAGATCGAGGGTGAGCAATTCATTCAATTCTTGTACAATATCCTTTTTGCTAAGGTGTTGGAGGAGGTGCCTCCCTATAAGGCCCTCATAAAAAGTCTACTCTTTAAGAAGAAGGTCTTGAAGGAAGATGAAACTATGGTCTTGACCAAGGAGGCCGAGTTTAATGAGGTGCATGTTGCTGAGGAAGTGAAGGAAGAAAAGGCTCAAGAAGACATTGGAAGGACATTGCTACATGCCCCCATTGGTGGCACAGGAGCCTAAAGTACCACACCCTTAGAAGCCCCAAAAGGAGACCAAGGACGAGCACTACTCATAGTTCTTGGAAGTCTTTAAGAAGCTATAAATCAATATTCCTTTTGTTGAGGTTCTATAGTAAAGGCCTCTCTCTGTTACACTCATGAAGGGCTCGCTCTCTGAAAAGAAGGTCTTAAAGGGAGATGAAATAGTGGTCTTGACTAAGGAGTGCATTGCACTAATTTAGAGTAAGCTACCAAGGAAGATACCAAACTTGGGGAGCTTTCAGATTCCATGTACTATTGGAAAGATCACTTTTGACAAAGTCCTGTGTGATCTTGGCTCAAGTATAAATCTGATGCCTCTATCTGTAATGAAGAAGCTAGGAATTCATGAAGTGCAGCCAATAAGAATAACCCTACAGATCGCTGACATGTCCCTGAGACAGGCATATGGGCTAGTAGAGAACGTATTGGTCAAGGTTGGAGAGCTCTTCCTCCCAGCAGATTTTGTAATACTTGACATGTGAGAGGATACAGATGACTCCATCATTCTAGGAAGACCATTCCTAGCCACGGAAAAAGCCTTGATAGATGTTGAGAGAGGTGAATTGGTGCTGAGGTTACATGAGGACTACATGGTTTTCAACGTTTTTAAACATCTGTATTTTTTTAACAGAATAATAAAAATATGTTTTAATCGTACTCTAGAAATTAGACGATGAATTACATGTATCGCATATATTACATATTTTAATCAAATATAAAATATTATAGTTAAATTAAATTCTAGACAATTAATACATATTTTAAATTTTTATTTTTTACACTTTATTTATTTATTGAATTGAATAGAAATGTAACGATTAATATATTAAAAATTTGTAGAATAAATTTTTTGTATCATTATAAAGAACAAAAAATAATTTATTTTTTATTTTTTAGGAGGTTATGGAACAATTCGTAAAAAAATAATATAAAAGATAAATATGTATCTAATTTTTTTTTGTTCGTCAATATATAAGCCTTTTAAAATTAAAATACATTTAAATATCTAACTCTCTCACCTTTCAAAATACGTTATATTTATATTTCTATGTAGATTTGAGGTAAAAAAAGTAACGAATTTTAACGAATTCAAAAGACGTTCCCCCCAGGCACGTTGACAACCCTTTTCAAGTCACTCTTGATACTCATCCTGCATTACCCAAGGCCCCAGAGTACAAAGTCAAATTGCCATACCATCAGTGACTTCAGAGACCCCTCACTCTTCCCATTTACACAGTGCCTACCCCAAAAGAATAGTGCAAGACCATCACAGTAGAAACTGAATCCGTGCCAATGGAGAAAGTGCAAGTTGCTGAAGGATCAGAGCAAACAGAAACACCAGATGAGGCTAAGAGCATCAAAGTACACCCTCAAAAGTAACAAGAGGAGATCGAGGGTGAGCAATTCATTCAATTCTTGTACAATATCCTTTTTGCTGAGGTGTTGGAGGAGGTGCCTCCCTATAAGGCCCTCATAAAAAGTCTACTCTTTAAGAAGAAGGTCTTGAAGGAAGATGAAACTATGGTCTTAACCAAGGAGGCCGAGTTTAATGAGGTGCATGTTGCTGAGGAAGTGAAGGAAGAAAAGGCTCAAGAAGACATTGGAAGGACATTGCTACATGCCCCATTGGTGGCACAGGAGCCTAAAGTACCACACCCTTAGAAGCCCCAAAAGGAGACCAAAGACGAGCACTACTCATAGTTCTTGGAAGTTTTTAAGAAGCTACAAATCAATATTCCTTTTGTTGAGGTTCTATAGCAAATGCCTCTCTCTGCTACACTCATGAAAGGCTCGCTCTCTGAAAAGAAGGTCTTAAAAGGAGATGAAACAGTGGTCTTGACTAAGGAGTGTAGTGCACTAATTCAGAGTAAGCTGCCAAGGAAGATACCAAACCTGGGGAGCTTTCAGATTCCATGTACTATTGGAAAGATCACTTTTGACAAAGTCCTGTGTGATCTTGGCTCAAGTATAAATCTGATGCCTCTGTTTGTAATGAAGAAGCTACGAATTTAAGAAGTGCAGCCAATAAGAATAACCCTACAGATCACTGACATGTCCCTGAGGCAGGCATATGGGCTAGTGGAGAACGTATTGGTCAAGGTTGGAGAGCTCTTCCTTCCAGCATATTTTGTAATACTTGACATGTGAGAGGATACAGATGGTTCCATCATTCTAGGAAGACCATTCCTAGCCACGGGAAGAGCCTTGATAGATGTTGAGAGAGGTGAATTGGTGCTGAGGTTACATGAGGACTACATGGTTTTCAAGGTTTTTAAACCTCTACCACCCCCTGACAAAAGAGGTACTTGCATGCAGAGTGCAATGCTGAAGCTCCCTCCCTTGGTTGGAAGGAATACTGTTCCCCTTAACATCAAACCTAAGTTTAGTGTTGGATGTGCACTAACCACCAAGGAGGGAGACCCCAAGAAGATACCTAAAGGCCGGAAGAACAAGAAGATTTACACTGAAGACTTCTCACCTGAGATAAAAGTGGTGTTTACTAGAAGTACAGTCTTACTTTATATAGTAAACAGGATCCTGTTCCTTGAGCATACTAAGCTGTTCCATGAGAGCACAGGAAAGAAGCTCCCAGTGAGGGGTAAGGATTTAAGCCTCTATGACTATCTTCCTCCTTGAAGGAGCTGAATGTCAAGTTAGTGACGATAAAGAAGCACTTATTAGGAGGCAATCCAACCAGGAGTATCCTTTAGTTTATTTCAGTTTTATCTCAGTTTTATTTTAGTTTGATTTAATTTTATTTTTCATTGATTTTCAAAGTTTTCCTAGGTTTTCTAATATTTGTGATCATGTACAGCGCTTAGAACATGGACAGAAAGACTCAGACAGAAGAACAGAACACCTTGGAGGATCAGTGCTACGAGCGCTAAACACCAGGGACGGCGTTTAGCGCCATGAGGGGAGTAGAAGTTTGGGAGTTTTACGCCCAATTTGGGCATTCCAACTCAAATTTTTAAACCCCCTTGGGGCGTTTCACGTCCATAATGGGAGCTTAATGCCACCAAGGGGTCATCCAAAACAAAAAAAAAGGAGAGAAGAGTTTTAAATTTTAAATTTTTCTTCCCCTTCTATCACTCTTATTATATATATATATATATATCCATCCATGTGCTCTTGGTGTCCCTTCCCATTTTCAGTTTTCTTTACTTGGGGACAAGCAAACTCTTAAGTTTGGTGTTGATGCAGAGCAAGCTCTCGGTTTATATTATCATCAATGGCACCAAAAGGAGGTGAATCATCTCCATGGAAGAGCACAGCTTGAGGAGGGAGCAGCAGCCACCATAACTGAGGTGGTTAAGTTTCATTATCCCTTACCTTATCTTATCTTCTATTTTTCCAGTACTTTTTAGCTTATTTCCTATTTTTCTATTCTAGCTTTTGCATGATCACTAGTAGAATTTCCTTGCTTTCTAGTTTAGTTCTTTATTTTGTTATTTTATGTTTATTTTGAAAGATGTCTCATGTATTGCTCACTAAGCTTAAAGAAAAATCAAAAGAAAAAGAAGTAGTAGAATGCATGAGATTTGAGTTATATATTATGAGTTAATCTAGTTACTTTAATGTGGTGGTATTATCTTTATTTCTTAATGCATGAACTTAACTGTGCATATTTGATATTGGAGTTGAGTATATTAGTTTTTGAGGAGCAGGAACTTAGAGAAGTATTATAGATTCTCTGAAATAAGAAAAAGATTGATTATTGAAGCAAAACAAACAGCAAAAGGAAAAAATAAAAATAAAGAAAAAAAGGTCCAAAGCTTTGAGCATCAATGGTTAAGAGGGTCAAAACTGATATAAAGCTCAAAAGAGTGGTTTTCCCTAACCATATGCTTGTGGTGTGAAAGTATCAAGTAACCCTTGTGACTAAAAACTCAGAGTCATGACCGATTGCTTTTTCAGAGTATGCCTAAGGCTCTGAGCACCACTGTTTAGGAGAAATAGAAAAAAAAATCCGAACTCAAGGAGTTCCCTAGTTAAGTGCTTGTGGTGTTCTTGTTTCAAGTTAAGACTTGAAGACAAAACCTGCACGTATATGACAACTCAAGTCTCAGAAATTTTCTCTTCTTGGTCCTACATTGTTTTGGTTACTTGAGGACAAGCAACAGTTTAAGTTTGGTGTCGTGATGCGTGATCATCTTATACCCTTTTCCCCTTCATTTTCTAGTTATTTTTTATTAGATTTTATTAAGTTTCATTATAGTTCAGTGCAAAAATCCTATTTGGATGCTACTTTGAGTTGTTTTGGTATTTTTATGATTTCAGGTGAAATTCAGGTGAATTTGGCAGAGTTTTGTGCAACAATGAAGGAAGAAAGTAGATGCTATCAACCCTGAGCTCCTTGCATTCGAATGAGCATAACTTGAGCTATAAAGGTCCAATTGATGTGGTTTTAACAGCATTGGAAAGCTAACTTTCAAAGCATTTCAACAATATATAATAGTCTATATTTTCTTCTAGAATCACTACCAAATCTGGCACTAAACGCCGAGCCTGGTGTTTAGCGCCCGATGATCGGATTTTTGACGGTTTAGAATTCACAAATGAATTCTCGTTGCAAGTATAGTTGCTAAACCAATCAATAATCCTTTCATACAAAAATTTTTTTGTCACAAATACAAACCCCTGAAATCTATAAACCGAAGTATTTAAACCTCGGGTCGTCCTCCCTAGGAATTGCGATGAAGTGTCTTGTTATTGGTTATGAAGCATGTTTGGGGTTTTTGAGATTTTTGACAAGAAATATAAATGGCAATGAAAATAAACTAACAACTAGAAAAGCTCTTGGCAAGGTTGTGAGAATTGGAAGTCCTATCCTTATTATCCTCCTCACTTGTGACCACAAATTGCCTGTTGCTACCACTTAGTTAACCTCTAATCATGGAGAAAAGTCAAGTGGATGAATTAACTTGATTCCACAAGTCCTAGCCAACTCCCAAGGGAAAGAATACCTTTAGTGGTATCCAAATCAATTAGCAACTTCTAATTGTCAATCAACAAAGGAATTAGATAACTCAATCGTCACTAATTACTTTACCTAGGCCAAGAGGAATAAAATCTATACTAAAATCCAACCAAGCATTTCATCAAACACTTGGAAGGCACAAAAGAAAAGCATAGTAAATTGATAGCAAGAATAGAATCTAAAAACAATTGAATGTAAAAAATCAACAACAACAATTAAAGAAAATAAGATCTACATGAATTACCTCAAATTGCATTGAAAGAAAATAGAATGAACAAAAGTAGAAGAAATTATAACAAACAATAGAAGAATGATGAATGTAACAACAAAGAATTAAGAAGAAGAAGTAGAAGAGAGCATGAATTAAAATCTAGATCTAAGAACTAAACCTAATCCTAATCCTAATCCTAGAGAGAAGGGAGAGCTTCTCTGTCTAAAACTAAAACTAAAACTAGCCTCAAGTGTGTGTATGAATCTCTAATGCTTTCCCCTTCATTCCTTGGTCTTTTTAGCCTTTTCGCACCAAAAATTCAGCTCCAAATGGGGCTAGAGACCCTCCAAAATCGCCAGGCACGTGTTCCTCTTTAAAAATCACGTGTGGCCTTCGGCGCGTACGCGCACAGTGCGTGTGCGCGTCCCTGGAGAATTTCGCGATTTGCGCATAAGCGCATAGTGCGCGTGCGCGTCCATGGGCTTTTCCAAATTTTTGTCTTTTCATGATTTCTCCACTTTGTATGCTTTCCTTTCACTCCTTTGATTCCTTCCTAGCCCTTTTCAACTTGAAATCACTAGCAAATACATCAAGGCATCTAGTGAAAATCAAAGGTGGATTAAAACTATCAAATTAAAGGTGTAAAAAGTATATTTTCACATCTAAGCACAAATACGGAGACAATCACAAAATCATGCTATTTCATTGAATAAATGTGAGGAAAGGTTATCAAAATGCTCTAAATTCAACACAAGATAAACCCTTCAAAGTGGGTTTATCAGCGCCCAAGAGGGATAGAACCAGCACCAAAACTTCCCCCTACCGGCGTTAAATGCCCAACTGGCATTTAGCCCCAGCAAAAGACCTCAGCATGCACGAATTTTGACCCCCTTTGGGGCGTTTAACATCCAATCTGGCTTTAAACGCCAGTAGCAGCTCAAATTCACCCCTCTTTGGGCCTCTCAAGTGGATTTAGCACTTATTAGCTATATTTTATTTTTGTTTTGTAATTTTTAATTACAAACAATATCTTTAGGGTTTTTTATTATTTTATTTCCATATCAAATTAGGTTAGTATTTAAAGAAAAAGATTAACCCTAGTAGAGAAGGGTTCAAACATTATCTCTTCCTTTCGTACTATTCAGAAACGTGTTTTTGTTCTTAATCCTATGGGTTCTAAATCTCTTGGTTAAGGTTAGGAGCTCTGGTTATTTCCATGGATTAGAATTATTATTATTCTTCTATTTTAATTTATGTTTGATTCAATTCTAAGGATTGTTTTTGTTCTTAATCCTATGAATTGGGTGGAACGAGAGTACGTCCCTTTTCTAGATGAGTTCTTGTGATTCTCGAGAGAGTTATCTCGCTTGAGTTACAGCTTGAAAACATTCCTCTTAGATGGCTAATTACGCAAACCGATGGGGATAAGCAACATCTATTCAGCCTGTTTAGGGTGATTAGGGCCTTCGTGGTATAAACTAGTTTTTTGAAATTTACCCTCTAATCTGAGTTAAGTGACCACGAGAGTGGTGGTTGATGAAGGTTAGAGGAGGCTAAATCACTAAGAGATTAGGGTTTAGACACTTATGGTTTGTCATAGAATGAATAATTCATTGTTAAAATAGTTGGTAAGATATTTTAATCCAGAAAAAGTAAAAATCTTTGAAACCTTAACTGTTTTCTCACATTGTTTTTACACCAAACTGTTTATCGCTTTTCTTAATTGCTTATTATTTTTATGCATTTACAACAACAACAACCTTTTGTTACTGTTTGCTTGAATAAGTCCAACCTGACAACCATTGCTTGCTTAGTATGACAATCCTCGTGGGATCGACCCTCACTCACCTGAGGTATTACTTGGATGACCTGGTGCACTTGCCGGTTAAGTTGTGTGAGTTCTAAATTCGTGCACCAGTACGCGGCCATTCGCCTCTATCTAGTATACTCGTGTACGCGGGCAAGGGTCATGTACATGGCATGGGTAAATGAGGCACTCGTGTACGCGGAAACATGGCCGCGTACGCGGGACCTTATTTTTCAGCAACATTGTATATTTGTCTTTTAAACAAGATTTCAAACATCTAAACCTCTATTTTTACTCTATAAGACCCTAAACCCTAGTTGTAAATATAACAAAGAGGTTAAGCTATGAAGGTGTGGTAACTTACAAGTGAATAAAACTTGAGATATGCTGAATGATGACAGTGAAGTACTAAAATAAGATATATGTGATGAATAATGACCACATTGAGATTGAATCAATGAATATGATTGATTATTTGCCTTATGAACTTCTTTATATTTAGGATATGAGTTTTCTTAGGTAGATGCAGTGGCTTGCCACCACTTGCTCCAGGTCGATACTCGATACTCTATTGACCCTACATCGCAAGATGTAGCCGCACACTTTAACTCCCCAAAAATTTCCCCAATGAATTGATTTTGATTATGTTTGAGAAAAAGCTATGCATAGAATCTTGGGGATGCACGCACGGGGGACTGTCTAGGGTTATCTACCAGACATGTCGGGTTGGCTTTATAACCAACAGATGAGACTCATCAGCCATAGGGTAGGCATACATCATATGCATATGTTTATTTTGTTTGATTGTGCATTAATTGGGTTTGCCTATGTGATTATTATGCCTACCTGCTATATTTTTTACCTGTTGTATCTATATCCTTTTTGTGCTTGATTTGTCTATATTGCTTGTATGTGCATTGGAGTTTTGGAGGATTAGAGGAAGGCGAGAAAATGAGGGATCAAGTTAAGATTGAGTTAGAACTTTAAGATCCTTGTATAACCTACTTTACTTATGGTTTAAAATTATAATTTTAAGTTTTATACTCTGAGTGTTGGAATTCTAGGATCGCCTCTAGCTTTTTCGAGACCTTATATATTATGTATACTAGCACCATTACCATGCTGAGAATCCCTGGTTCTCATTCCATACGAATATTTGTGATTTTTAGATGCAGATCGAGAGGCACCTCGCTAGGCGTCTGGAGTTTTCTTGGCAAGTGAAGACGGGGTGTTGTCTATCGTACTTTTGATATGTATATAGTTATGTGTATAGAATTTTGCACTGTGCATACTTTACTTTTGTATTTCCTAGAGATTTCCATGGAATTGTAGAAGTTTATGTCATGTTTTTGGAGTACTTTTGGGAGGTTTATGTATATATATGTGTAACACCCCATTCCCTAAGCCTTACCTCTAGCCATAAGGTAGAGGATAAAATAGTTCCACGACAGTTTTAAAGCTTATAATATATAATAGATATCCAAGAATTCATATAACTAGAAGCCCGATGAAGGAGTCAAGCTCAAAGTCGCATAAAGCGGAATTAAAAAACGCGAAGCGTTCACACACGATAACTAAATGCGTAGGCACAGACAGAACAAGACATAATATATATAAAACCTCGTAGATAGCTCCAGGATACACAAGATAATAATTAAATTAATATATATAGTTTAGGCCGGCAAGTCAAACCAAATACAACAGAGTTTGAAGTTTAAAATAACTTATACAACTTATCTCTCAAATCAAGCCTCTAAGGCCATAAAGTCTATAATAAAAGGGTGAGAGGAAGTACTACAATAAAATAACTAAAATACAAAGATAACAAAAGATTCTCCACTTTGTTACCATCCGCAAACTCAACGAGTTGGGTTGCGACCTGCATCTGAAAAACAACACAATAACATATGGTATGAGAACCAGACGTTCTCAGTATGGTAACAGTGCCCAATATGTAGGATTTAAGGTTCTGGGACACCAAAAGCAATCCTAGAACTTCACATCAAAAACAGATATTCAAGCCTTAACAAAAATAAAATAATTTAAACCATAATCCATAAATAGGGTTATCTAAACTTAGGAGATTTCTAACTAAAATTATTCACACCGTTGTATCCCGCAGCTTTCGCCAACCTAACCTCCGGGCGATCCTATCGCCACCGCCTCCCGATCCTCCTTAACGCCAGTAAAACACATTTAATGCAAACAAGTAAAACACAATTAATATTCATGTATAACAGGTAAGCCAAAATATGCATATGATGAATGTCTATCCTATTTGGCTCATGATATCATTGTCGGTTCAAAATGCCATCCTGACACATCTCTGGAAATGTTGCCTTTCTGTCACGACCAGGGATATAGTGCCCTACTCACTCTTGCAGCAAAGAATCTGCCACACTAGGGATATAGTGTCCTGCACACTATTGACCCATGGATATAGTGCCCGGGACAATCTTTCGGGTTATAGTGCCCGAGTTCACTCTGGCAGCAGAAAGGTTATGTGTGTGGAAAACTGCCACAACCCTCACATCTCAACATAGGTAGGAGACTGCCTCGGCCCCTACGCTGGCACCGCTACCTTAAACAAGCGGGAGATTGCCACAGCCCTTGCCCGAGGCACATAGTGACTTGCCAATCATAACAATTTAGTAAAACAACATAACTCAAAGCACAATTCCATTTAGATACATTCTATTAACCATAATCCTTCATTCGCAAGTCCCAATCTCATCATCCATTATCAATGTCTCAAGTTCATCATCAACCCAGCTCTCCATTAGTTCACAAGACAAAGCCACCCAACTGGCATACCAAGTCTAAGTCACCGTCTTCTAAACTCATGCACAAATTACCAATTTATCTCACTAACCCGATCTCTATTAGTCTTAAGGTCTAATTAATAGTTAGCAATCTTAAACAGTTGATAAAGAAGTTTGGAAAGCTAGAGAACCCTTGAAAAATGAAGAAAAACTATTTTTCAGCAAAACAGGATCTGTGTGTACACACGCTCAAGTGTGCGTACGCACACTTCAAATTTGGACCATTACGCATATGCGCTCACGTGTCGAAAACGCGGGGGTGTTGGACAGAAACCATCACCCGCGTATGGTGCATGGGGTCGCATACGCATCTTTGGGTTTTGGCCCATCCCGCGTACGCATGCATATGTCGCGTACACATGTAGGCCTAGCAAAGACGCACGCCCACGTATGGGGGTGCCCGCGTACCCATGTTCCTCAGATTGTAGAAAAATGTCAAGTTGCAGAAATTTCAGTTTTAAACACCATATTTTAAACGTTCATAACTTCCTCTACAAAACTTCGTTCTCCTCAAACTTTATATCATTTTAAAGCTCTTGAAATCATTTTTAATTTAAAATAAAAATTATTCAATTTTAGTGTCCGAGTCTCAAGTTATGATCCGCCAAAATTCTCCAAAAATCAAGTTTTGCACAAAAACATCAAAGTTCTCTAATTTCCAAATTTCATAACCAAACCAAACCAAAACATACGCAATTTCAATACAAAATACTGCCCTATACTACACGTTACCAATCTATTGCACTTCAATCAACTCAACACCCATTTAACTCAATCTTTCTGCCATAATTCAACAAAAATCCACGATTAATAAATCAATATCTCAACGTTCGCATTTTTCACACAATTTAACTCTTGATTAACCTCATTCACCACCATTCAATATTAACACCAACCACAATATTCAAAACCCAATATCATCATACATATTAATCACCACCCATCAAAATAATATTCAACATCAATATTCATTATATATTCATCATATTTCATATATCACACATTCCAACACTTCATGTCATCCTCTTCCTCATCAAACATAATTTCACATATAATTAATCATACACAACCATCATTCAATCCTATCTTAGGGTCAACTAGCTTAAGTATCCAGAAACATTACATATTACATGGCCGATTCCCAATATGCACAAACACTAAAACGAAGCCATCAAGCTCGATCCAAAAGCCTCAAACCAACTCCAACAAACACCAAAACTCAATCTAACATCATACAACATACCAACATCAAACTTAGGGTTCAAAAAAATAACTAAACACATGGGTTTAGTGAGACCTTACCTTACCCGATGGCATAAGGGTGAAAACCCAACAATAAACCAATGCTAGATCACCCATAAACAAACAAAACCATGAGAATCTCAATCTAACAAAGCCACAACTCGAATTTGTCGAAGAACAAAAAACTGGAGCTTGGAATTCGAATTGATTATCATTTTGATAAGATAGAAGTGAAGGGCTTGACGAGAGCTTTGTGTGGCCGCAATTGACTCGTCAATCAGAGCTCTGTAGCTCAAGATATGGCCAAAAGAAGGAGAAGGTGAATAGTACAAACCCTCTCCTCCACTCATCTCACTTCAGCAGTGCCCCTTTCTTGTTTTAGGGCTAGAAATGAGCTGAAATACTCATAGGTGTGTTTGTATATGTTGGGCTTGGGCCCAACTTGGGCCCAGTCTAACTCGTTAGCGTTTTTAGTCCGTTTGGCCCACTTTAGGCTAAACCGTTAAGATTAGTGCCCGGTTTTAAATTTTAAATCTTTTTTATCCTTTCAAAACAATAAATTCAATTTTCAAAATATTATTTTTCTCAATACACGATACCAAACAGACTAGAACCAGTACTGCCGGCTTAAGCACCGGTATGAATTTTTATAAAAATTTTCCACAAAAGATATATTTTCTCACTCAGAAAAATTTTCATTGAATTCAAATTTTACCATTTTATTTTCAAAATATCGTTTCTATATTTTTGAACCTATTTTTGGGCAGTTAAAATTATTATTTTATTAAAGTGGTTATTCTGGTTCTTACATTCTCCCCTTCTAATTAGGAATTTTATCTCCGAAATTCGAATCACGTGATGTATCCTCCATAAAGCGTTCTACTACCGACGCTTTCAACCTAAACAAGTCGTCAAAACATTGCGTCCACCATAGTTTTGCTGCGTCGATTCCTCTCTCGCCTTGCGCTGCGTCACTCTGATTATTTGTCACTAAGAACTCGAATTACTGACTTCATCGAACCGAAATTTTTCTTTAAACCAAATACCGCTTTTGTAACATTTTCCAAAAACTTCAAAACACGTTCAATCTAAACCTTTTCAATGTCAAAGCTTTTTCAAAAGACGCAAAAATCATTTATTCTTAAATCAATTACTTTAAATCATGATTTTCCTTAAATTCATTAAAATCCTTAAATAATAGCTTTTCAATTTGAATCCTTTTCGATAAGTTAAATTACAAACCAAATTCGTCCATCAACAAAACCACAGAACTCACTTTTTCTGTAAACCATATCATTTAAACCAAGAGTTCCGACCTAGTTTCAAAATCAAATCATTTAAACCAAAAGTTCCAAACCAACTTTCAAAATTATTCTAAACTTTAAAATATTTTCAACATGATTCAAGACTATACCGGTTAGAAATTGAAAATCATAATTAAAAACCCCAAAAGCATTTATCCTCAGTCTGTAGCTGCATCATTCAGTACTTCCCTTGACACCAGTGCTAAGCCTCCATCAACTGAGATGTCGTAAACTCCATGAACTGGTTTTTCGAAACATGTTGAGCTTGTAACGCATTAGCTAGGTTAATCATCCTCACTATCTGTCTGTGAACATGATTGACCTCATCCGTGAGTTGCCATTCGGGGTCATGTCTACACTAAACAATCGATATTGATGTGATCAGTCTCAATATCTCAAGCCTAGTGCTTCAATTATTCTTAAAGACATTCACAAACAAGCATGCAATGCATATCAAGCAGATAACCTAATAGCATGAAGGAAACGATCCAGAGTGTGCAACGAAGCACAATCGGTCCATCCCTCAGCTCACAAGGATGAACTGCTCTGATACCATAAATATAACACCCCGTTACCCTAAGCCTTACCTCTAGCCATAAGGCAGAGGATAACAAAGTGTCACGATAGTTCTAAGGCTTATAATATATAATAGATATTTAAGAATTTATATAACTAGAAGCCCGATGAAGGAGTCAAGCTCAAAGTCGCATAAAGCGGAATTACAAAATGCGAAGCGTTCACACACGATAACTAAACACGTAGGCACAAACAGAATAAGACATAATATATATAAAATCTCGTAGATAGCTCCAGGATACAAGGTAATAAATAAATAAATAAGTATGATATAACAAAAAGAGAACTAGTCATAACCTGCAGAGTTTAGGTCATCTAGTCAAACCAAATACCACAGAGTTTTGAAGTTTAAAATAATTTATACAACTTATCTCTCAAATCAAGCCTCTAAGGCCATAAAGTCTATAATAAAAGAGTGAGAGGGAGTACTACAATAAAATAACTAAAATACAAGGATAAAAAAAAGATCCTCCGCTTTGTCACGATCCACAAACTCACTGAGGTGGGTTGCGACTTGCATCTGAAAAAGAACAACAACATATTGTATGAGAACCGAAGGTTCTCAGTATGGTAACAGTGCCCAATATGTAAGATATAAAGTTCCGGGATGCCAAAGGCAATCCTAGAACTTCACATCAAAAACAGATATTCAAGCCTTAACAAAAATAAAATAATTTAAACCATAATCCATAAACAGGGTTATCTAAACTTATTATTTTCTAACTAAAACTAGTCACACCGCTATATCCCACAGGCCTTGCCAACCTACCCTCCGTGCGATCCCATCGCCACCGCATCCCGATCCTCCTTAACGGCAGTAACACACATTTAATGCAAACAAGTAAAGCACAATTAATATTCATGTATAACAGGTAAGCCAACTAGCATTTAGACATATTATTCAAATAGGCATAACTTAAGTAATCAAAGCAAGCAAGCATGTAAAAGATGCATATGATGAATGTCTACCCTATTTGGCTCGTGATATCACTTGTCGGTTAAAAATGGCAATCTGACACATCTTCGGGGATGTTGCCTTTCTGCCACGACCAGGGATATAGTTCTCTACTCACTCTTGCAGCAGAGAATCTGCCATGCCAGGCATATAGTGCCCTAAACACTATTGACCTGTGGATATAGTGCCCAGTACACTCTTTCGGGTTATAGTGCCCGAGTTCACTCTGGCAGTAGAAAGGTTATGTGAGCGAAAGACTTCCACACTACCTCGTCCTCTACGCCGGCACCACTACCTCAAACAAGCGAGAGACTGCCATAGCCCTTATCCGAGGCATATAGCGACTTGCCAATCATAACAATTCAGTAATATAGCACAACTTAAAGCACAATTCCATTTAGATACATTCCATTAACCATAATCCTTCATTCTTAAGTCCCAATCTCATCATCTATCATCATATCTCAAGTTCATCATCAACTTTGCTCTCCATTAGTTCACAAGACAAGACCACCCAATTGGCATACCAAGCCTAACTCACCGTCTTCTAAACTCATGCACAAATTACTAATTTATCTCACTAACCCAATCTCTATTAGTCTTAAGGTCTAATTACTAGTTAGCAATCTTAAACAGTTGATAAAGAAGTTTGGAAAGCTAGAGAACCCTTGAAAAACGAAGAAAAACCATTTTTCAGCAAAATAGAGTTTGTGCGTACGCACGCTTCTATGCGTACGCATGCCCAACTGTGCATACTCACACTTTAAATTTGGACCATTACGCGTACGCGCTCACGTGTCGCGTATGCAAGGGTGCTGGACAGAGACCATCAACCGCGTATGATGCATGGGCCCGCGTACGCATCTTTAGGTTTTGGCCCATCCCGCGTACGCATGCATATGCCACGTACGCATGTAGGCCTGGCAGAGACGCACGCCCGCGTACGCATGTACCTCAGATTGCAAAAAAATGTCAAGTTGCAGAAATTTCAATTTTAAACACCATACTTTAAATGTTCATAACTTCCTCTACAAAACTTCGTTTTCCTCAAACTTTATATCATTTTAAAGCTCTTGAAATCATTTTTAATTTAAAATAAAAATCATTCAATTTCAATGTCCGAGTCTCAAGTTATGATCCGCCAAAATTCTCCAAAAATCAAGTTTTGCACAAAAACATCAAAGTTCTCTAATTTCCAAATTTCATAACCAAACCAAACCAAAACATACGCAATTTCAATACAAAATACTGCCCTATACTACACGTTACCAATCTATTGCACTTCAATCAACTCAACACCCATTTAACTCAATCTTTCCGCCATAATTCAACAAAAATCCACGATTAATAAATCAATATCTCAACGTTAGCATTTTTCACACAATTTAACTCTTGATTAACCTCATTCACCACCATTCAATATTAACACCAACCACAATATTCAAAACCCAATATCATCATCAATATTAATCACCACCCATCAAAATCATATTCAACATCAATATTCATTATATATTCATCAAATTTCATATATCACACATTCCAACACTTCATGTCATCCTCTTCCTCGTCAAACATAATTTCACATATAATTAATCATACACAACCATCATTCAATCCTATCTTAGGGTTAACTAGCCTAAGTATCCAGAAACATTACATATTACATAAAAGAAACCGAAACCATACCTTGGCCGATTCCCAATATGCACAAACACCAAAACAAAGCCATCAAGCTCGATCCAAAAGCCTCAAACCAACTCCAACAAACACCAAAACTCAATCTAACATCATACAACATACCAACATCAAACTTAGGGTTCATAAAAATAACTAAACACATGGGTTTAGTGAGACCTTACCTTATCCGATGGCATTAGGGACAACCCAACAATAAACCAATGCTAGATCACCCATAAACAAACAAAATCATGAGAATCTCAATCTAACAAGACCACAACTCGAATTTGTCAAAGAACAAAAAACTGGAGCTTAGAATTCAAATTGATTACCACTTTGATAAGATAGAAGTGAAGAGCTCGACGAGAGCTTTGTGCGGCCGCAATCGACTCGTCAATCGGAGCTCCGTAGCTTAATATATGGCCAAAAGAAGGAGAAGGTGAATAGTACAAACCCTCTCCTCCACTCTTCTCACTTCAGCAGTGCCCCTTTCTTGTCTTAGGGCTAGAAATGAGCTGAAATATTCATAGTTGTGTTTATATATGTTGGGCTTGGACCCAACTTGGGCCCAGTCCAACTCGTTAGCGATTTTAGTCCGTTCAGCCCACTTTGGGCTAAAACCTTTAAGATTAGTGCCCGGTTTTAAATTTTAAATCATTTTTGTCCTTTCAAAACAATAAATTCGATTTTCAAAATCTTATTTTTCTCAATACACGGTACCGAAAAGACTAGAATCAGTACTGCCAGTTTAAGCACCGGTATGCATTTTTATAAAAATTTTCCACAAAAGATATATTTTCTCACTCAGAAAAATTTTCATTGAATTCAAATTTCACCATTTTATTTTCAAAATATCATTTCTATATTTTTGAACCTATTTTTGGGTAGTTAAAATTATTATTTTATTAAAGTGGTTATTCTGGTTCTTACATTCTCCCCTCCTAATTAGGAATTTTGTCTCCGAAATTCGAATCGCGTGATGTATCCTCCATAAAGCGTTCTACTACCGACGCTTTCAACCTAAACAAGTCGTCAAAGCGTTTCGTCCACCATAGTTTTGCTGCGTCGATTCCTCTCTCGCCTTGCGCTGCATCACTCTGATTATTTGTCACTAAGAACTCGAATTACTCACTTCATCGAACCGAAATTTTCCTTTAAACCGAATACCGCTTTTGTAACATTTTCCAAAAACTTCAAAACACGTTCAATCTAAACCTTTTCAATGTCAAAGCTTTTTGAAAAGACTCAAAAATTCTTTATTCTTAAATCAATTACTTTAAATCATGATTTTCCTTAAATTCATTAAAATCCTTAAATAATTGCTTTTCAATTTGAATCCTTTTCGATAAGTTAAATTACAAACCAAATTCGTACATCAACAAAACCATAGAACTCACTTTTTCTGTAAACCATATCATTTAAACCAAGAGTTCCGGAACCTAGTTTCAAAACCAAATCATTTAAACCAAAAGTTCCAAACCAACTTTCAAAATTATTCTAAACTTTAAAACTTTTTCAACATGATTCAAGACTATACCGGTTAGAAATTGAAAATCATAATTAAAAACCCCAAAAGCATTTATCCTAAGTTTGCATCTGCATCAGTCGGCACTTCCCTTGCCACCAGTGCTAAGCCTCCATCAATTGAGATGTCGTAAACTCCACGAACTGGTTTTTCGGAACATGTTGAGCTTGTAACGCATTAGCTAGGTTAATCATCCTCACTATCTGTCTGTGAACGTGATTGACCTCATCCGTAAGTTGCCATTCGGGGTCATGTCTACACTAAACAATCAATCTTGATGTGATAAGTCTTAATATCTCAAGCCTAGTGCTTCAATTATCCTTAAAGACACTCACAAACAAGCATGCAATACATATCAAGCAGATAACCTAATAGCATGAAGGAAACGATCCAGAGTGTGCAACGAAGCACAATCGGTCTATCCCTCAGCTCACGAGGATGAACCGCTCTGATACCATAAATATAACACCCCGTAACCCTAAGCCTTACCTCTAGCCGTAAGGCAGAGGATAACAAAGTGTCACGACAGTTCTAAAGCTTATAATATATAATAGATATCCAAGAATTTATATAACTAGAAGCCCGATGAAGGAGTCAAGCTCAAAGTCGCATAAAGCGGAATTACAAAATGCGAAGCATTCACACACGATAACTAAACACGTAGGTACAGACAGAACAAGACATAATATATATAAAATCTCGTAGATAGCTCTAGAATACAAGGTAATAAATAAATAAATAAGTATGATATAATGAAAAGAGAACTAACCTGCAGAGTTTAGGTCGTCTAGTCAAACCAAATACAACAGAGTTTTGAAGTTTAAAACAATTTATACAACTTATCTCTCAAATCAAGCCTCTAAGGCCATAAAGTCTATAATAAAAGGGTGAGAGGGAGTACTACAACAAAATAACTAAATTACAAAGATAAAAAAAGATCCTCCGCTTTTTCACCATTCGCAAACTCACTGAGGTGGGTTGCGACTTACATCTGAAAAAGAACAACAACATATGGTATGAGAACCGGAGGTTCTCAGTATGGTAACAGTGCCCAATATGTAAGATATAAGGTTTCGGGATGCCAAAGGCAATCCTAGAACTTCACATCAAAAACAGATATTCAAGCCTTAACAAAAATAAAATAATTTAAACCATAATCCATAAACAGGGTTATCTAAACTTAGGGATTTCTAACTAAAACTAGTCACACCGCTGTATCCCACAGCCCTTGCCAACCTAACTTCCATGCGATCCCATCGCCACCTCCTCCCGATCCTCCTTAATGCCAGTAACACACATTTAATGCAAACAAGTAAAGCACAATTAATATTCATGTATAACAGGTAAGCCAACTAGCATTTAGACATATTATTCAAATAGGTATAACTCAAGTAATCAAAGCAAGCAAGCAGGTAAAAGATGCATATGATGAATGTCTATCCTATTTGGCTCGTGATATCACTTGTCGGTTAAAAATGGCAATCTGACACATCTTCGGGGATGTTGCCTTTCTGCTACGACCAGGGATATAGTTCTCTACTCACTCTTGCAGTAGAGAATTTGCCATGCCAGACATATAGTGCCCTAAACACTATTGACCTGTGGATATAGTGCCCAGTACACTCTTTCGGGTTATAGTGCCCGAGTTCACTCTGGCAGCAGAAAGGTTATGTGAGCGAAAGACTGCCACAACCCTCACATCTCAACATAGGCGGGAGACTACCTCATCCTCTACTTCGGCACCGCTACCTCAAACAAGCGAGAGACTGCCAAAGCCCTTATCCGAGGCACATAGCGACTTGCCAATCATAACAATTCAGTAATATAGCACAAATTAAACCACAATTCCATTTAGATACATTCCATTAACCATAATCCTTCATTCTCAAGTCCCAATCTCATCATCCATCTCAATATCTCAAGTTCATCATCAACCTGGCTTTCCATTAGTTCACAAGACAAAACCACCCAATTGGCATACCAAGCCTAAATCACCATCTTCTAAACTCATGCATAAATTACCAATTTATCTCACTAACCCAATCTCTATTAGTCTTAAGGTCTAATTACTAGTTAGCAATCTTAAACAGTTGATAAAGAAGTTTGGAAAGCTAGAGAACCCTTGAAAAACGAAGAAAAATTATTTTTCAGCAAAATAGAGTTTGTGCGTACGCACGCTTCGATGCGTATGCATGCCCAACTGTGCATACTCACACTTTAAATTTGGACCATTACGCGTACGCGCTCACGTGTCGCGTATGCAAGGGTGCTAGACAGAGACCATCAACCGCGTATGGTGCATGGGGCCGCGTACGCATCTTTGGATTTTGGCCCATCCCGCATACGCATGCATATGCCACGTACGCATGTAGGCCTGGTAGAGATGCACGCCCGCATATAGGGGTGCCGCGTACACATGTACCTCAGATTGCAGAAAAATATCAAGTTGCAGAAATTTTAGTTTTAAACACCATAATTTAAATATTCATAACTTCCTCTACAAAACTCCGTTTTCCTCAAACTTTATATCATTTTAAAGCTCTTGAAATCCTCTTTAATTTAAAATAAAAATCATTCAATTTCAATGTTCGAGTATTAAGTTATGATCCGCCAAAATTCTCCAAAAATCAAATTTTGCATAAAAACATCAAAGTTCTCTAATTTCCAAATTTCATAACCAGACCAAATCAAAACATACGCAATTTCAATACAAAATACTGCCCTATATTACACGTTACCAATCTATTGCACTTCAATCAACTCAACACCCATTTAACTCAGTCTTTCCACCATAATTCAACAAAAATCCACAATTCATAAATCAATATCTCAACCTTAATAATTTTCACACAATTTAACTCTTGATTAACCTCATTCACCACCATTCAATATTAACACTAACCACAATATTTAAAACCCAATATCATTATCAATATTAATCACCACCCATCAAAATCATATTCAACATCAATATTCATCATATATTCATCATATTTTATATATCTCATATTCCAACATTCTATATCATCCTCTTCCTCATCAAACATAATTTCACATATAACTAATCATACACAACCATCATTCAATCCTATCTTAGGGTCAACTAGCCTAAGTATCCAGAAACATTACATATTACATAAAGAAAATCGAAACCATACCTTGGCTGATTCCCAATATGCATCAAATACCAAAACAAAGCCACCAAGCTCGATCCAAAATCCTCAAACCAACTCCAACAAACACCAAAATTCAATCTAATATCATACAACATACCAACATCAAACCTAGGGTTCACAAAAATAACTAAACACATGAATTTAGTGAGACCTAAACTTACCTAATGGCATTAGAGACAAAACCCAATAATAATCCAGTGCTAGATTACCCCTAAACAAACAAAACGATGAGAATGTCAATCTAACAAAGGCACAACTCGAATTTTTCAAAGAACAAAAAACTGGATCTTGGAATTTGAGTTTCTTACCACTTTTTTTAGATAGAAGAGAAGAGCTCGGCGAGAGCTTCGTGTGGCCGCAAACGGCTCGTCAATTGGAGCTCCGTAGCTCAAAATATGGCCAAAAAAAGGAGAAGGTGAATAGTGCAAACCCTCACCTCCACTCTTCTCACTTCAGCAATGACCCTTTCTTGTTTTAAGGCTAGAAATGAGTTGAAATGCTCATTATTTGTGTTTATATATGTTAGGCTTGGGATCAATTTGGGTCCAGTCCAACCCGTTAGCATTTTTAGCCCGTTTGGCCCACTTTAGGCCAAAACCTTTAGATTAGTGCCTGGCTTTAAATTCTAAAGTATTTTTGTCGTTTCAAAATAATAAATTCATTTTTCAAAATCTTATTTTTCTCAATTTGCGATACCGAAAAGACTAGAGCTGATACTATCGGCTTAAGCACTGGTACGCATTTTTACAAAAATTTTTCGCAAAAGATACCTTTTCCCACTCAGAAAAATTCATTGAATTCGAATTTTACCTTTTTATTTTCAAAATATCATTTCTATATTTTCGAACCTATTTTGGGCAGTTAAAATTATTATTTTATTAAAACGGTTATTCCGGTTCTTACAACATGTATAGGGTAGTATCCAGCCAGCCTTAGCTTCGCAGATTGAGCCCGGAGCTTGAATATTTTGTATCCTTGACTCTCCACAAACACACACACACACACACACACACACACACACACACACACACACACACACACACACACACACACATATATATATATATAGTGAAGAGGTTAAGCTTTGAAGGTGTGGTAACTTAGAAGTGAAGAAAACTTGAGATGTGATGAATGATGATTGTAAAGTATTGAAATAAGATATATGTGATGAATAATGGCCACAATGAGATTGAATCAATGAATGTGAATGATTATTTGTCTTATGAACTTCTTTATATTTGGGATATGAGTTTTCTTGGGTAGATGCAGTGGCTTGCCACCACTTGCTCCATGTCGATACTCGATACTCTGTTGACCCTACATCGCAAGATGTAGCCATGCACTTTAACTCCCAAAAAATTCCCCCAATGAATTGATTTTGATTATGATTGAGAAAAAGCTATGCATAGAATCTTGGTGATGCGCGCATTGGGGACTGTCCAGGGTTATCTACCAGACATGTCGGGTTGGCTTTATAACCAACAGATGAGACTCATCAGCCTAGGGTAGGCATACATCATATGCATATATTTATTTTGTTTGATTCTGCATTAATTGGGTTTGCCTATGTGATTATTATGCCTACCTGCTATATTTTTTCCGGTTGTATCTATATCCTTTTTGTGCTTGATTTGTCTATATTGCTTGTCTGTGCATTGGAGTTTTGGAGGATTAGAAGATGGCGAGAAAATGAGGGATCAAGTTAGGATTGAGTTAGAACTTTAAGAACCTTGGATAACCTACCTTACTTATGGTTTAAAATTATAGTTTTAAGTTTTATACTCTGAGTGTTGGAGTTCTAAGATCGACTTTGGCTTTTTCGAGACCTTATATATTATGTATATTGGCACCATTACCATGCTGAGAATCCCTGGTTCTCATTTCATACGAATATTTGTGATTTTTAGATGCAGATCGAGAGGCACCTCACTAGGCGTCTGGAGTTTTCTTGGCAAGTGAAGACGGGGTGTTGTCTATCGTACTTTTGATATGTATATAGTTATGTGTATAGACTTTTGCACTGTGCATACTTTACTTTTGTATTTCCTAGAGATTTCCATAGAGATGTAGAAGTTTATGTCATGTGTTTGGAGTACTTTTGGGAGGTTTATGTATATATATGTGTAACACTCCGTTACCCTAAGCCTTACGTCTAGCCATAAGGTAGAGGATAACAAAATGCCACGACAGTTTTAAAGCTTATAATATATAATAGATATCCAAGAATTCATATAACTAGAAGCCCGATGAAAGAGTCAATCTCAAAGTCGCATAAAGCAGAATTACAAAACGCGAAGCGTTCACACACGATAACTAAATGCGTAGGCACAGACAGAACAAGACATAATATATATAAAACCTCGTAGATAGCTCCAGGATACACAAGGTAATAATTAAATTAATAATAAATATATATATATATATATATATATATATATATATATATATATATATATATATATATATATAAGTATGATATACTTAAAAGAGAACTAGTCACAACCTGTGGAGTTTAGGCCGGCTAGTCAATCCAAATACAACAGAGTTTTGAAGTTTAAAATAACTTATACAACTTATCTCTCAAATCAAGCCTCTAAGGCCATAAAGTCTATAATAAAAGGGTGAGAGGGAGTACTACAACAACATAACTAAAATACAAAGATAAAAAAAAGATCCTCCGCTTTGTTACCATCTGCAAACTCACTGAGGTGGGTTGCGACCTGCATCTGAAAAAGAACAACATATGGTATGAGAACCGGAGGTTCTCAGTATGGTAACAGTGCCCAATATGTAAGATATAAGGTTCTGGGATGCCAAAGGCAATCCTAGAACTTCACATCAAAAACAGATCTTCAAGCCTTAACAAAAATAAAATAATTTAAACCATAATCCATAAACATGGTTATCTAAACTTAGGGATTTCTAACTAAAACTAGTCACACCGCTGTATCCCACAGCCCATGTCAACCTAACCTCCGTGCGATCCCATCGCCACCGCCTCCCGATCCTCCTTAACGCCAGTAAAACACATTTATTGCAAACAAGTAAAGCACAATCAATATTCATGTATAACAAGTAAGCCAACTAGCATTTAGACATATTATTCAAATAGGCATAACTCAAGTAATCAAAGCAAGCAAGCAGGTAAGAGATGCATATGATAAATGTCTATCCCATTTGGCTCGTGATATCACTTGTCGGTTAAAAATGGCAATCTGACACATCTCCGGGGATGATGCCTTTTTGCCACGACCAGGGATATAGTGCCCTACTCACTCTTGCAACAGAGAATCTGCCATGCCAGGCATATAGTGCCCTGAACACTATTGACCTGTGGATATAGTGCGCAGCACACTTTTCGGGTTATAGTGCCCGAGTTCACCCTGGAAGCAGAAAGGTTATGTGAGCAAGAGACTGCCACAACCCTGACATCTCAACGTAGGTGGGAGACTGGCTCGTCCTCTACGCCGGCACCGCTACCTCAAACAAGCAGGAGACTGCCATAGCCCTTACCCGAGACACATAGCGACTTGCCAATCATAACAATTCAGTAATATAGCACACTTAAAGCACAATTCCAGTTAGATACATTCCATTAACCATAATCCTTCATTCTCACGTCCCAATCTCATCATCTATCATCAATATCTCAAGTTCATCATCAACCTGGCTCCCCAGAAGTTCACAAGACAAAATAACCCAAATGACATACCAAGTCTAGGTCACCGTCTTCTAAACTCATGCATAAATTACCAATTTAGCTCACTAAACTAATCTCTATTAGTATTAAGGTCTAATTACTAGCTAGCAATCTTAAACAGTTGATAAAGAAGTTTGGAAAGCTAGAGAACCCTTGAAAAATGAAGAAAAACCATTTTTTAGAAAAATAGAGTTTGTGTGTATGCACTCTTCTGTGCGTACGCATGCCTAACTGTGCATACTCACACTTTAAATTTGGACCATTACGCGTACGCGCTCACCTGTCGCGTATGCGGAGGTGCTGGACAGAGACCATCACCCGTGTATGGTGCATGGGGCCGCGTACGCATCTTTGGGTTTTGGCGCATCCCGCGTACGCATGCATATGCCACGTACGCATGTAGGCCTGGCAGAGACGCACACCCACGTATAGGGGTGCCCGCGTACGCATGTACCTCAGATAGCAGAAAAATGTCAAGTTGCAGAAATTTTAGTTTTAAACACCATATTTTAAACGTTCATAACTTCCTCTACAAAACTCTGTTTTCCTCAAACTTTATATCATTTTAAAGATCTTGAAATCATCTTTAATTTAAAATAAAAATCATTAAATTTCAATGTCCGAGTCCCAAGTTATGATCCACCAAAATTCTCCAAAAATCAAGTTTTGCACAAAAACATCAAAGTTCTCTAATTTCCAAATTTCATAACTAAACCAAACCAAACCAAAACATACCCAATCTCAATACAAAATACTGCCCTATACTACACGTTACCAATCTATTGCACTTCAATCAATTCAACACCCATTTAACTCAATCTTTCCACCATAATTCAACAAAATCCACAATTCATAAATCAATATCTCAACCTTAATAATTTTCACACAATTTAACTCTTGATTAACCTCATTCACCACCATTCAATATTAACACTAACCACAATATTTAAAACCCAATATCATTATCAATATTAATCACCACCCATCAAAATTATATTCAACATCAATATTTATCATATATTCATCATATATTTATCATATTTTATATATCACACATTCCAACAATCCATGTCATCCTCTTCCTCATCAAACATAATTTCACATATAACTAATCATACACAACGATCATTCAATCCTATCTTAGGGTCGACTAGCCTAATTGTCCTGAAACATTACATATTACATAAAGAAAACCGAAACCATACCTTGGCCGATTCCCAATATGCACAAACACCAAAACGAAGCCATCAAGCTCGATCCAAAAGCCTCAAACCAACTCCAACAAACACCAAAACTCAATCTAACATCATACAATATACCAACATCAAACTTAAGGTTCACAAAAATAACTAAACACATGGATTTAGTAAGACCTTACCTTACCCGATGGCATTATGGACAAAACCTAATAATAAACCAATGCTAGATCACCCATAAACAAACAAAACTATGAGAATCTCAATCTAACAAAGCCACAACTTGAATTTGTCGAAGAACAAAAAACTAGAGCTTGGAATTCGAGTTGATTACCACTTTGATAAAATAGAAGTGAAGAGCTCGACGAGAGCTTCGTGTGATCATAAACGGCTCGTCAATCGGAGCTCCGTAACTCAAGATATGGCCAAAAGAAGGAGAAAGTGAATAGTGCAAACCCTCACCTCCACTCTTCTCACTTCAGCAGTGCCCCTTTCTTGTTTTAGGGCTAGAAATAAGCTGAAATGCTCATTCATTGTGTTTATATATGTTGGGCTTGGGATCAATTTGGGCCCTGTCCAATCCGTTAGCATTTTTAGCCCGTTTGGCCTACTTTTGGCCAAAACCTTTAAGATTAGTGTCCGGCTTTAAATTCTAAATTATTTTTGTCGTTTCAAAACAATAAATTCATTTTTCAAAATCTTATTTTTCTCAATTCACGGTACTGAAAAGATTAAAGCCGGTACTGCCGGCTTAAGCACCGGTACGCTTTTTTACAAAAATTTTTCGCAAAAGATACCTTTTCCCACTCAGAAAAATTCATTGAATTCAAATTTCACATTTTTATTTTCAAAATGTCATTTCTATATTTTCGAACCTATTTCAGGTAGTTAAAATTATTTTTTTATTAAAACGGTTATTCGGGTTCTTACAACATGTATGGGGTTTTCTCCAGCTAGCCTTAGCTTTGCAGATTGAGCCCGGAGCTTGAATATTTTGTATCCTTGACTCTTCACACACACATATGCTTTCTTCGTATGCAAGTAAAGGTCTTCTTGAGTATTGCACTTTTATTTTTTACGATTTTGCTTTAACTAACCTTCAAGACTCCTCGAATATTATATTCTTTCAAGTATATTATGTATATATATTTTATTTTAGAGGTCGTAATACCACACTATCTCTATTTTACGGCTTAAATATAAAATTTTGTGTGGTAGAATGTTACACTAGACATGACAAGAGAACGATGGAGTTGGTTAATATTCATTAATATAATATATAGGAATCGGCGTCTCTAATTTTTTTTTTGGCCAAAATGGTAGTGTGTAAAAATTGTATTTAGTTATTTACTGATGCATAATGTTTTTTTTTTTTCAAAAAAAAAAAAAATCAGACCTCTGCATTTATGTTTTTTAAAAATGAAAAAACTTTAAAAATTAAAATCGAATCTTATTTTTATTTATCAAAATTTAAAATATTTTTTAATTAAATTAGATCCTCTCATTCTTGTTTTTGAAAAATTAAAAAATTTAAAATACTTTTTAAATTGAATCGAATCTTCCGATTTTTTTTTTCAAACAGTCCCATATTTACAATTAAAAGCTAAAGCGAAATAGAGTTAAAAATATCACATTCTAATTCCATTTTATTTTTTCCACTCACATTTAACACCATTTCATTAATATCCAATTGAATGTATATTCTCTCGACTTTCACTTACTCACTAGTCAATAGTCACCCAATACTGTGACATGATAGATGCTCATTTAATAGCTTTGGATTTTTTTAAGTAATGAGCGATTCAATCTTTCCAAAGGTGGGAGGCTCATATTTTTAAGAAAAAATATATTTAATGAAGTTTGAAAGTAATGACCTTGTACGTGTATAAATAAAGGAGCAAGTTCTGAAACAAGAACACACATAATCAATAAAATTCTCTATCTCGCTTTTATACTGCTAAAACATTTTTTTCTCGTCCTTTTATATATATATATATATATATATATATATATATATATATATATATATTTTGAGATATCAATTGTGGTGAATATTAATACTAGAGTCTTCTACTTACACTTTTTTATTTTATATTTATTATATCTTTCTTATTTATTTATTTTACAACACGTTATCAGCACGAGACTCTGATCAAAATTTAGGAAGACTCACGTAATAAATTTTCATTATGTCGAAGCTCTTTCATCTTGAATTTAATGCTCTTGATATCTAGAAACAACTACTTATCATGGGTACTAGATGCTGAAATCTATCTTGATTCAATGGATCTTGGAGATACCATTAAGGTTAAAAATAATGCATCTCAGAAGGATAAAGCCAAAGCCATGATCTTCATTCGTCGTCATCTTGACGAAGGATTGAAAAATGAATACTTCACACTAAAAGATCCTGCAGATCTGTGAAAAAATCTTGAAGAAAGGTATAATAATCAAAAGACAGTGATACTTCCTTAAGCCCGATATGAAGTCTACAGGATTTTAAATCCATAAATGAATATAATTCAGCAATATTTCGAATCACCTCACAAATGAAATTATGTGGGAAAAAGATAAATGATAATGATATGTTAGAGAAAATTTTCTTGACCTTCCATGCCTCGAATGTGTTCCTGCAGCAGCAGTATCGAGAAAAAGGATTTAAAAAATATTTTGAGTTAATTTCTTGCCTTCTTGTTGTTAAACGCAACAATGAGTTACTTTTACAAAATCATGAAGTACGCCCAGCTAGCACCGCCCCATTTTCTGAAGCAAATGCGACAAATCATAACCCCAGAAGAGGTAAATGGCAAGATTTTGGTAACAAAAAAAATTATGGAAGGAAGAAAAATTATGTTCACAAGAAAGGATCTCCCCAGGAGTGGGATAAAGAAAGAAACAATGGGCAAAATAAATCAACAGAGGATAAATATTTTCGTTGTGGTGGAAAGGGTCATTGGTCGCGTACTTGTCATACCCCAAGGCACCTAGTCGATCTTTATCAAACATCTTTGAAAAAGGACGACAAAGAAAAGGAGACGAATTTTGTTTTAAATGATGCTGCTGAAAATTATACCACTCATTATAATGTATCTAATTTCTTTGAGGATCCTGAAGGAAATATTGGCCATTTGATCAATGATGAAAAAGTTTAATATGTGGGTTTGTTAAGTACTCATGTAAATAAATAAAATAAAATAAAATAAAATAAAAATTTTTAAGTTTTATTCCCTATATATTTGAATTTCAATTGCTATGTATATAAATAATATTTAATAAAGTATTTATGTTTATGAATTTCAAAATTACTAAATGTGCCAAGTTCTAAAATAATAATAATAAAATTTTTAGTATATGATACTATGTATAGTACTTCTTAGAAAAACAATCAAGAAAATAATTTTACTGTACATGTACTTTTACTCATTTTATTATTATTATTATTATTATTATTATTATTATTATTATTATTATTATTATTTATCTTTGAAGAAAATGGCAAGGATATATAATGAAGATATTTTCCTTGTGGATAGTGCAAGTTCGCACACCAATCTCAAAAGTAAAATATATTTTACTCATTTTGTGCCAAAAGAAGAATATGTTAATACTTTTATTGGCTCAGGCAATGTGATAGAAGGCTCCGGAAGAGCTATAATAAATAATACACTATTGTCTACTAAGTCTCTAAGGAACTTGTTGAGTTTTAAAGATATTCGCCGAAATGGATATCATATTGAAATAATGAATGAGTAAAATCATGAGTACTTATGTATCACAACTCATGATTCGAATAAAAGGGTTATATTAGAAAAGTTACCCTCACTTTCATCTGGGTCATATTATACTAAAATTAGTGCAATTGAATTACAGGCCATTGTAAACCAGAAGTTTACTAGCCCAAATGAATTTATAATTTGGCATGAACGATTGGGTCATCCGGGAACGACCATGATGCGGAGGATTATTGAAAACTCCCATGGATATTCACTAAAGAACCAGAAGATTCTTAAATCTAGTGATTTTGTTGTATTGCATGTTCTCAGGGAAAGATAATTTTAAGGCCATCATAAGTAAAGATTGGATTTGAGTCTTCTGAATTCCTAGAAAGGACTCAAGACGATATATGTGGACCTATTCATCCACCATGTAGATCTTTTAGATATTCTATGGTCCTAATAGACGCATCTTCGAGATGGTCACATATGTGCTTATTGTCTTCTCGCAACCTAGCATTTGCGAGATTACTTGCTCAAATTATTCGATTAAAAGCACAGTTTTTAGAAAACTCAATCAAAATAATTCATCTAGATAATGCTGGTGAATTTAATTCCCAAGCCTTTGATGCTTATTGTATGGCTAACAGAATAAGCGTTGAATGTCTAGTAGCTCATGTTCACACACAAAATAGGTTAGCAGAATCACTTATTAAACGCCTCCAATTAATTGCTAGACCCTTACTTATGAGAACAAATCTCCCATCCTTGATTTGGGGGCATGCTATTTTACATGCTGCAGCACTTATTCGTTTGAGGCCAACAAGTTACCATCAATTCTGTCCTATGCAATTAGCTTTTGGCCAGTAGCCAAATGTTTCCCATTTAAGAACATTTGGGTGTACGATATATATTCCCATTGCACCACCTTCTCTCACTAAAATGGGACTTCAAAGAAAATTGGAAATATATGATGGATGTGATTCTTCTGCTATAGTGAGGTATATTGAGATACAAACTGGAGATGTATTTAAAGCCCATTTTACTGATTGTCATTTTGATGAATCAAAATTTTCAAGATTAGAGGGAGAGAATAAGCTTCTTAAAAAGGAACTTAATTGGAATGCATCATCCTTGATGCATTTAAATCCTCGATCAGGGAAATGTAAACTAGAAGTTTAAAAGATTATACATTTGCAAAGAATAGCAAATAAATTGCCTGATGTATATTCTGATACAAAGAGGATAACCAAATCTTATATACCAACTAAAAATGCTCCAATTCGAATCGATGTCCCAGTCGAACAAATGGTCACTAGTGCGTACGATCCCCACACTTTCGTACAGCAGTACCAGCAAGTGCATTGTGTTGTCCAAGTAATACCTGAGCGAGTCAGGGTCGATCCCACGAGGATTGTAGTTTGAAGCAAGCTATGGTTATCTTGCAGGTCTTAGTTAGGCAGATCAAAAGGTTGTTTGAAGTTGTAAGAGTAATGTATGCCTTAAAATCATCAATATGAATATGAGAAAAGGGTAGAAGGTGTTGTTGGATATGGAATTGTGTTAGGATTATTATGGGATTATTATAATAGGGTGCTAATACTTTAAAGATAGAGTTGAGGATTGGAGTTGCTTTGCCTTTTTGAATTAACTCCGGTATTACTGCTCTCTTTGCTTGTGAGTGATTTCTTCAATGGCAGGCTGTATATGATTGACACTGGTTTAAGCAGCTTCCAATACTCCTCCAGATATGAACTCCAGGTTTAGTGCGGATCCATTCTGATTAAGGGTGAAGCTCGTACAGTTCATTCTCCTTAATGATCCTACTCAAAACGCCACAGACAAGGTCAGATCTTCCGGATCAGAGAATGTTGCACCTTGGGTTCTAGCCTATACCACAGAGACCCTAATCTCCCCAGAAATCGAATGAACGGATGTCTCAAGAAGTCCCCAACAAAGTCGTGGATTAACCGTCTGAGAGATGTATAAACATAGCTGTTGGTTCGTCCTTGTCCGGTGAAAGACGCATTCTGAACCCAAGTAGACGCGGGTGTTTGTCAAGCACGTTCGTCTTAGTGTGATGAACAGAGCTAATTTGTTAGATCATCATATTCACCATGATGAAGATCGAATATACATCTTAGAATTAATCAAACACGGATTGAAGAGAAATAGTAATACTTTTATTAATTCATAGGACTTAGCAGGGCTCCTTCCCTCAACCTAGGAGGTTTAGAAACTCATACTAATACGAAAATACAATGGAATAAACAAAAATATGCTGAATGGTATGCATGATATCTAATGATTATGTAAATACACTTTAAATACTAAACAGATGATTAGTAAGGGTAAAACAGTCTATTTAGTACTAAGATCCACTTCTGGAGCCCACTTGGTGAGTGTTTGGCTGAGCTTTGATGAGATCCACATGCTATGAGGTCTCTGGGGTGTGGAACACCAGCTAAGGGGTCCTCTTTGGGCGTTTGTACATTGGTCTTTGCTCTTTGGGCGCTGGACGCCTGGAAGGGGGGCAGGTAGCTGGTATTAGACGTCTTTCTGAAAACAGAGCCACTTTCCACGTCTTTCCAACACTTCCAAACAATCTCAAAACCATGCCAAATTCAAAATCATTTTTCGAAAGACTCAACATCATTCATTTCTAAATCAGGATTTTGGTCATAAAATTCCTCAGCGGAGTCTCAAAACTTCAGGGAAGAATAACCTAACTCATTTCTTAAATTCATTGAAAGCCTCCGAAACCTTAACTTTTTGATTTAAATAAATAAAATTGAATTTAAACCAAAACCAAGTCATGTGTCTAAATATTCCGAACCAATTTCAAAACCAACTTACTTAGACCAAACCAAGTCATTTAAACGGAAACCAATTTCAGTTTCATTCTTAAATCTGTTTCCAAAGGCTCGGGAATTGTTACAGTTTTACTAGATCAGATTCTAGATAATACCTCAAACTTTTTCCAAAATCTCGTAAAGTGAAATAGATTAATTAAAAACTAGGTTTCCTTTAAATCCATTAAAACCCCTCCAAATCTGTTTACTTAAATCAAATTTCAAAACACAAAAATTTTCATATTTAAATTGATTTTTAAGGCATAATTCCTTTCTTAATAATTACATCCAAAATATAAAAATTTTCTTAATAAGGCAAGTTCAAACATGACTTATTTATCAAACATTTAATTCAAAGCATAATTCATTATTTTGAAAATAACATTCCAATCAAAATCTCAGATTTTATAGAAATTTTGGCAGCATCTCCCCTAAAACTTGGACTTTGCCACCCTTTTCGGGTCCCAACCAAACCAATCCTCAACTCTTTTTACATGGGATTCAAGACCAAATCAATTTCCAGTAAGAGAAATTCAGACTTTAATTACTAAAATCCTTTCAATTCAAAACAACCAGAAATTTCTATTTTGAACAAAATCATACATTATTTCAATCAAACCAGCAATCATATTCATCCAATACAAATCAAACAATTCATAAGACTCACATAATCACCAGAAATGTATTTCGCACATCATATCTATTTATAACAATTCCAATTTAAAATAAAATAGTTTGTATACAAAGCCCCTACCTCGACTCGTCAAAACCATAATCCAAACGCGTCATAGGAACCTTCTCTCTCAACCCGAAATTACCGGAAGCTTGAATCACAGCTTCTCTCGCTTTCGTAGTAGCCACAGAAACTCTAATCGCAACATATAATAATTAGGACTCGACCCTAGGTTACCAAAACTCCTATTCATTAACCAAACACAACTGAACACTAACGAGAGGCTTTTTCGAAACATAGATTACTTACTGAACTAGCAAAACGAAGCAGTCGCGAACTCCGAGCACGACACGCAAGCATCGATACACAACCCTGCGACAGATAACGCCACAACACCTCAGCCTAAATTATCAGAACAGCGATAAAAGGCTTCTCGAACCAAAATACTTACCAAGACCGAGGGAGAATGGCTGAACCGAAGCAGCGGCGGTCTCTGAACCGGTTCGGCGGTAGCCCGGCAGCCACCTCAAGTGGTAGCGGTGACCTAAACAACATGTAGCGACAATGAGGTTCCTAGAAACTCAACGGAAAGGAGAACCAGCTTAAAATCCTTACCGACAAAGCCTTCCGGCATCAGCAGTGGCAATTTTCGGCGGCAAAGACTTACCGGCGCACCCAATGAGCGGCGACAAGGCTCCCAACAGCAGCTAGACACAGCGGCAGGGACAGCTCCGCGACGGTTCTTCTCTGGTGGGGCTCTCTCTCTCTTCCTCGTGACAACACTGGTGACGCTGGTGGCAAGTAGACCGGCGACTGGGTGGCGCGACTCTTTCCCCCCATCGCGGTCCTCTCCCTCGCCTTAGATCTGCTCTCTGACAGTGCAGGGACGGCGGCACAGCAGGGGTTGGGTGCTGATGACCGGAATTCACACCCCATTTAAAATTGGTGAATTAGTCCTTTTGGCAAGCGCACCAAAATTATCGTCAAGTAATAACCCACAGTGGAGTGGGATCGTATCCACAGAGATTGGCAAATTCGAGCAGTTTTAATCAATTGATGAATTAGTCAAGCGGATCAATAGGATTGTAGAGTGCAGAATTGTAACTGACATAAATGTAAATGACTAGAATATAAAGAAAAGCAATAAAGTGCAGAAATATAAATGTCGGAAAGTAAAGGGCAGAATTATAAATGACTTGAATGTAAATGGGAATGAGGAATTGCTGAATGTAAAAATAAACTGTAAAGAAATGGATAGATAAGAATGGGGAAATTCATTGAGATTGGGAGATGTTGTCTCTTTAGATCGAATCTAGCTTATACCCCCTTCAGTCATGCAACTCATTGACCTCTTGGCAATCATGATTGATTGAGCCCCAATCCCTTGGTGACTCAATCTCTCAGATCTTGATCAATAGCCAATTCCTTGGTCTAATTGCTCATGAAGAGAGATATGCTTGGTCCCTGATTATACCACACACCATTATAGGTCCAAGTAGAGGGAGGATTATATGTCACATATCCAAACACCAAAACCCAGATTCTACTCTAGTGTGAGAAGGGATTTCAAGCATGGTTTCATGTTTCCTTTCCCAAGGTTCCCATGAAACCCAATTGCATTCAATCTCTTTTTCAAGATAATTGAATACTAAGCATTAAGAACGAAATTCCTTCTAGCAAATCAAAGAGAAGATGAAGAGAAGAAGGATTTCACTATCATCAATCCATCAAGTACAACAGAGCTCCCTCTCTCAATGAGAGGGAAGTTAGCTACTCATAGCTCAAAAAGTACTCAAAAGTGGAGTGTAAAAGTGGATCTAAAACTGACTGCTTAACCCCCTTCTTCAGTACTCCTTGGGGGTATTTATACAACTCCTAGTAAAATAAAAGAATTACAAAAGTGAAAAAGGAAAATTACATTTTGGAGGGAAAAGAAAAACACTCAACAAGCATGACTTCTTAGCTGGCGTGTGGCTGGCACTTTTCTGGCGTGTCACGTGCCCTTCATTTCCATCTTGGCGTGCCACGCCTAATCCTTCAAGTGTCACGCTCGTCCCTCTCTCAACCTTGGCGTGCCATGCCTTCGAACTCAAGTGGCACGCTATAGTGGATTTCTTGTGTTGGCGTGCCACGCCTTCGAACTCAAGTGGCACGCCCCTTGCCTTTCTCACTTCTCTTTGCCTCTGGAAACTTGTACTGGCGTGCCACGCCCAAGGTTTGGCGTGCCACGCCCCTTTTGTGAGTGAGTGGTTTCTCTGTTTGGCGTGCCACGCCATGAACTTAAGTGGCACGCCCCAATGCTTCGCTCTGAATGACACTGGCATGCCACGCCTAGTTGCTCAAGTGGCATGCCTAAATGAAGAATGGTGAATGGCGTGCCACGCCTTCGATATCAAGTGGCACGCCCCATGTAACTGGCCTCCTTCATCCTCTCTGGAAACTTATACCAGCGTGCCACGCCTAAAGGCTGGCGTGCCACGCCCATGATCTTATCTTGGTTCCAGTAGTTGGCGTGCCACGCCTCAGTCTTCAAGTGGTATGCCATAGTGAAATGCTAAGGTTGGCGTGCCACGCCTTCGATACCAAGTGACACGCCCAGTCCTTGCTTTTGGTCCTTTGTGCATTGGCGTGCCACGCCTGGTTGCTCAAGTGGCACGCCCAGTCTTCTGTTGCCTTCATCCCCTTCTCTGGATTGTTGTACCAGCGTGCCACGCCATGCTGCTCAAGTGGCACGCTCATGGATTTGTGAACTCTTCAAGCTTGGCGTTCCACGCCTGGGTTCTCAAGTGGCATGCCCAAGTGACTTCTTGGGGCTGGCGTGCCACGCCTTCGACACCAAGTGGCACGCCATAGTGAAAGTTCTTCTTGGAATGGTGAATTGGCGTGCCACGCCCCTTTGCTCAAGTGGCACGCCCATAGTAATTGATGGGCCAGGCGTGCCACGCCCAGCTTGGCGTGCTGCGTCCCTTTTTTATCCTCCATTGTAGCTCTCTGGAATTATTTATTAGCGTGCCACGCCCAGTCTCTGGCGTGCCACCACATGCATGCTTGGACTTCTTCTCTGGACTTTAGTACTGGTGTGCCACGCCCAGCTCCTGGCGTGCCACGCCGGTGCATTTTTGTGGCGTTTGCTTTAAGTGGCATGCCAGTTTCACACGCCCAGCTTCTTGTTTGTCTTCTACCCAATTTTTGATGCTTTTCTCACCTGAAATTCAGCACAACTCATCTCAAAGTAGTGTACCATAATATTCATCAAATAATGCATGAATTGTACTGATCAAATGAGATTTATGCTCTTTTATGGTCTTCTTTATGCAAGAAAGAAGGGTAGATGATGCAAGTCATCACAACACCAAACTTAAATTTTGCTTGTCCCAAGCAAATCAATGTGAGTAAACCTGTATAACTTGAAGCCTTGGCTTTGAGTGACTGCAATACAACTAAGAGTAAGACTAAGTGTTCAACACATGTATGAATGTTTTAATGTCATGGGAAGCTCTTGGATCCTTGAGGGTTCTTTCAGGTATAGGCCTTAGGGGTCCTTTCTATTGATTGTCACCTTGAAGTAGTAAGGGTTGTTTTGCTTTCTTGACCACGACTCTAAGTGTTTTGTCTCAAGACAACTCTTTATTTAAGCTTTCAATTAGCACTCCCAAACCAGTTGGTTTTAGGGTACTAGATGTTGAGACACCCCTAAGAATTTACTTGCCCAGGTATCTTTTTGACACATCTTCACCACAAGCATCTATTAAGATCTTTAATTCTTTTTGAGCTTTTTAATGTTTCTTTTTCTATCCCAGTAGTTGATGCTCAGAGCCTTGGGTCTTTATTGCTTACTACCTCTTGGTTCTATGGATATCCAAGGAACACCCTTTGGCCTTCCCTGGTTATACCTTCTAGGACTAGTTGCTCTTCCATGACTCATTTTCTTTTTAGTTCATCCAAGGTTCTACACTTAGTTTCTTATTTCTTAGTTTGTTTGATAATCCATCTTGGCCTTGGTCTCTCTCATTGTTTTTGCACAACTCACAGTGACTCTTATGGGGACAAACTCTACTTTTATTTATGTTGAAATGAAGACTTGAAATACATGGCATTTTCTTTCTTGAAAAAAAGCTCATAAAGATTTCAAACAGGAATTAAAACTAAGCATAAAGCATAAACTATCCTAGCACGACTATTTATTCAAAAAGCAAATAAAGCAAAAACTTAAACAAAGATTTCAGAAGTTGGAAAGTGTCAACCATGGGACTCAACAACCTTGAGCAGCTTCATCTTTAGTTCATTGGCCCCTTCCCTTTGTCCTTCTTCTTTGAGGGGGAAGAGCCACCTTCATCTGGCTTGGAGGAACCTTCTTGTGCTTTGGTGTCCTTGGGCTTCCAAAATCCTAGCCTCCTCATGTAGGATTTCACATTCTCCTTATGTTGGTATGCTATTTCCTCTTGTCTTGAGCTAAGTTCCTCTATTTTCTGCATATAGGTGGGGTAGTTGGGGTTCATGTTAGCTACTGCATTGCATAGGTAGCTCAACTTTGTTTGCGCATAGCAATCATATTCCCCTCTGGCTACAGTTCTTGCTTCATAAAGGTGTCTGAATTCAGCAAGGCTCTCCATTTGTTGTAATTGCCGTCTCAGAATCCTTCCTAAACTGCCTTGCATTTCTCTCCAGTTAATTTGATCTTGCTGCTCCTTGAGATCCTCAAAACTCCCTTAGAGTTGTTGAATGTTTTGGTTGACTTGGCTCCATTGTTGTTGTTGAGTTTCCTTGAGTTGATTGACATCTTCCCTCAAGTGGTGTAGATCTCCCTTCATTTGGTGTACATCTCCTTGCAATTGCTCCCAGTTGAATCCCTCTGGAAATTGCTGATATTGGTATTGTGGTGGTGGTTGAAGTGCCAGGAACTAAGGTTGCTCTTCTGCCTCTTCTTCTTCTTGTTGTTGTTGTGGTTCATGGGCATGAGCTCTTCGTTCTCTGGCATTGTTGAGTGGGTGAACAGTGGTGCACGAAATTGTGATCATCAACAATGGCGCCAAAGGACTTGGAGCTCTCAAACGTGAATCACACTTTGTCACAATTCCGCACAACTAACCAGCAAGTGCACTGGGTCGTCCAAGTAATAAACCTTACGTGAGTAAGGGTCGATCCCACGGAGACTGTCGGCTTGAAGCAAGCTATGGTCATCTTGTAAATCTCAGTCAAGCGGATTCAAATGGTTATGGAGGATTGATAATTAAAAGATGAATAAAACATAAAATAATGATAGAGATGGAGATACTTATGTAATTCATTGGTAGGAATTTCAGATAAGCGTATGAAGATGCTTTGTTCCTCCTGAACCTCTGCTTTCCTATTGCCTTCTTCCAATCATTCATACTCCTTTCCATGGCAAGCTTTATTTTGGGCATCACTGTTGTCAATGGCTACTTCCCATCCTCTCAGTGAAAATGTTTCACGCACGCTGTCACCGCACGACTAATCATCTGTCGGTTCTCGATCATGTTGGAATAGGATCCATTGATCCTTTTGCGTCTGTCACACGCCCAACACTCGCGAGTTTGAAGCTTATCACAGTCATCCCTTCCCAGATCCTACTCAGAATACCACAGACAAGGTTTAGACGTTCCGGATCTCAGGAATGGCCACCAATAATTCTAGCCTATACCATGAAGGTTCTAATCTTAGATTAGAAACCCAAGAGATACACATTCAAGCTTGTTTGCATGTAGAACGGAAGTGGTTGTCAGTCACGCGTTCATAGGTGAGAATGGTGATGAGTGTCACATAATCATCACATTCATCATGTTCTTGGGTATGAATGAATATCTTGGAGAAGAAATAGCTTGAGTTGAATAGAAAAATAATAGTACTTTGCATTAATTCATGAAGAACAGCAGAGCTCCACACCTTAATCTATGGTGTGTAAAAACTCCACTGTTAAAAATACATAAGAACAAGGTCTACGGATGGCCGTGAGGCCAGCCCCCAAACGTGAAAAGGTCTATGAAAGTCTGAAAATACAATAGCAAAAGGTCCTATTTATAGAAAACTAGTAGCCTAGGGTTACAGAAATAGGTAATTAATGCAGAAATCTTTTTCCAGGCCCACTTGGTGTGTGCTTGGGCTGAGCATTAAAGCTTCCATGTGTAGATACTTTTCTTGGAGTTAAACGCCAGCTTTTGTGTCAGTTTGGGCGTTTAACTCCAGCTTTTGTGCCAGTTTTGGTGTTAAACGCCAGAATTCTTGAGCTGACTTGGAACGCCTGTTTGGGCCATTAAATCTCGGAAACAGTATGGACTATTATATATTTCTGGAAAGCCCAGGATGTCTACTTTCCAACGCAATTGAGAGCGTGCCAATTGGGCTTCTGTAGCTCCAGAAAATTCACTTCGAGTGCAGGGAGGTCAGAATCCAACAGCATCTGCAGTCCTTTATCCACCTCTGAATCAGATTTTTGCTCAGGTCCCTCAATTTCAGCCAGAAAATACCTGAAATCACAGAAAAATACACAAACTCATAGTAAAGTCCAGAAATGTGATTTTTATTTAAAAACTAATAAAAACATAATAAAAACTAACTAAAACATACTAAAAACAATGCCAAAAAGCGTATAAATTATCTGCTCATCACAACACCAAACTTAAATTGTTGCTTGTCCCCAAGCAACTAAAAATCAAATAGGATAAAAAGAATAGAATATACAATGAATTCCAAAAACATCTATGAAGATCAGTATTAATTAGATGAGCGGGGCTTTTAGCTTTTTGCTTCTGAACAGTTTTGGCATCTCACTTTATCCTTTGAAGTTCAGAATGATTAGCATCTATAGGAACTCAGAATCTAGATAGTGTTATTGATTCTCCTAGTTAAGTATGTTGATTCTTGAACACAGCTACTTTATGAGTCTTGGCCGTGACCCTAAGCATTTTGTTTTCCAGTATTACCACTGGATACATAAATGCCACAGACACATAATTGGGTGAACCTTTTCAGATTGTGACTCAGCTTTGCTAGAGTCCCCAATTAGAGGTGTCCAGAGCTCTTAAGCACACTCTTTTTGCTTTTGTACCACGACTTTAACCGCTCAGTCTCAAGTTTTCACTTGACACCTTCACGCCACAAGCACATGGTTAGGGACAACTTGGTTTAGCTGCTTAGGCCAGGATTTTATTCCTGTGGGCCCTCCTATCCACTGATGCTCAAAGCCTTGGATCCTTTTTATTTTACCCTTGCCTTTTGGTTTAAAGGGCTATTGGCTTTTTCTGTTTGCTTTTTCTTTTTCTTTCTTTCTCTTTTTTTTTCGCATATATATATTTTTTTCTGCAAGCTCTTCACTGCTTTTTCTTGCTTCAAGAATCAATTTTATGATTTTTCAGATTATCAAATAATATTTCTCCTTTTCCATCATTCTTTCAAGAGCCAACAATTTTAACATTCATGAATCAAAAATATAAAAAATATGCACTGTTCAAGCATTCATTCAGAAAGACAAAAATATTGCCACCACATCAAAATAATTAAACTGTTTTAAAATTTGAAATTCATGCACTTCTTTTTCTTTTTCAATTAAAAACATTTTTCATTTAAGAAAGGTGATGGATTCATTTTCATTGCTTTAAGGCATAGACACTTAGACACTAGTGATCATGTAATAAAGACACAAACATAAATAAACATAAAGCATAAAAATTCGGAAAATAGAAAATAAAGAACAATGAATTTAAAAAACGGGTCCACCTTAGTGATGGCGGCTTGTTCTTCCTCTTGAAGATCTAATGGAGTGCTTGAGCTCCTCAATGTCTCTTCCTTGCCTTTGTTGCTCCTCTCTCATGACTCTTTGGTCTTCTCTAATTTCATGGAGGAGGATGGAATGCTCTTGGTGCTCCACCTTTAGTTGTCCCATGTTGGAACTTAATTCTCCTAGGGAGGTGTTGATTTGCTCCCAATAGTTTTGTGGAGGAAAATGCATCCCTTGAGGCATCTCAGGGATTTCATGGTGAGGAATTTCCTCATGTCCATGAGTAGGATCTCTTGTTTTCTCCATCCTTTTTTTAGTGATGGGCTTATCCTCTTCAATGAGGAGTCTTGGCCACAACTTTATAGAAGTGGTCTTGATGGACCTTTGAGATGAATCTCTCCATCTCCCATGACTCGAAGGTGGAAGCAATTGCCTTTCCTTTCCTCTTTCTAGAGGTTTCTCCGGCCTTAGGTGCCATAAATGGTTATGGAAAAACAAAAAGCAACGCTTTTACCACACCAAACTTAGAAGGTTTGCTCATCCTCGAGCAAAAGAAGAAAGAAGAGAGTAGAAAAAGAAGAAATAGAGGAGATGGATGGGGCTTAGTGTTTCGGCCAAGGGGGAGAAGTAGTGTGTATGTTGTGTGAAAATGAAGGAGTGAAGATGGGTGTATATAGGGGTGGAGAGAGGGTTAAGGTTCGGCCATTATGGGTGGGTTTGGGTGGGAAAGTGGTTTGAATTTGAATGGTGAGGTAGGTGGGGTTTTATGAAGGATGGATGTGAGTGGTGAAGAGAATGGTGGGATTTGATAGGTGAGGGGTTTTTGGGGAAGAGGTATTGAGGTGATTGGTGAATGGGTGAAGAAGAGAGAGAGAGAGGTGGGGTAGGTGGGGATCCTGTGGGATCCACAGATCCTGAGGTGTCAAGGATATCTCATCCCTGCACCAAGTGGTGTGCAAAAATGCCCCTTTCTGCCAATCGTGGCATTAAACGCCAGGCTGTTGCCCATTTCTGGTGTTTAACGCCAGCTTCTTGCTCATTCCTGGCGTTAAACACCCATTCTGCTACCCTTACTGGCGTTTAAACGCCAGTAAGTTTCTCCTCCAGGGTGTTCTATTTTTTAATACTGTTTTTCCTTCTGTTTTTGCTTTTTCAATTGTTTTTGTGACTTCACATGATCATCAACCTACAGAAAACATAAAATAACAATGGAGAATAAATAAAATTGGGTTGCCTCCCAATAAGCGCTTCTTTAATGTCAGTAGCTTGACAGTGGGCTCTCATGGAGCCTCACAGATACTCAGAGCATGATGATGGCCTCTCAACACCAAACTTAGAGTTTGGTTGTGGCCTCCCAACACCAAACTTAGAGTTTGAATGTGGGGATTTTGTTTGACTCTGTATTGAGAGAAGCTTTTCATGCTTCCTCTCCATGGTTACAGAAGGAGATCCTTGAGCTTTAAACACAATGGAGTCTTCATTCACTTGAATGATCAATTCTCCTCTATCAACATCAATCACGGCTTTTGCTGTGGCTAGGAAGGGTCTGACAAGGATGATGGATTCATCCATACACTTCCCAGTCTCTAGGATTATGAAATCAGCAGGGATGTAGTGGTCTTCAACCTTTACCAAGACATCCTCTACAAGTCCATAAGCCTGTTTCTTTGAATTGTCTGTCATCTCCAGTGAGATTTTTGCAGCTCGTACCTCAATGATCCCTAGCTTCTCCATTACAGAGAGAGGCATGAGGTTTATGCTTGACCCTAGGTCACACAGAGCCTTCTCAAAGGTCATGGTGCCTATGGCACAAAGTATTGAGAACTTTCCAGGATCTTGTCTCTTCAGAGGTAATCTCTGCCTAGTCAAGTCATCCAGTTCTTTGGTGAGCAAGGGGGGTTCATCCTCCCAAGTCTCATTACCAAATAACTTGGCATTTAGCTTCATGATTGCTCCAAGATACTTAGCAACTTGCTCTTCAGTAACATCTTCATCCTCTTCAGATGAAGAATACTCATCAGAGCTCATGAATGGCAGAAGTAAATTCAATGAAATCTCTATAGTCTCAATGTGAGCCTCAGATTCCCATGGTTCCTCATGAGAGAACTCTTTGGAGGTCAATGGACGTCCATTGAGGTATTCCTTAGTAGAAATCACTGCCTCTTCCTCCTCTCCAGGTTTGACCATGTGAGATGTGTTTATGGCCTTGCGCTCTCTCTTTGGATTCTCTTCTGTATTGCTTGGGAGAGTACTAGGAGGGAGTTCAGTAATTTTCTTACTCAGCTGACCCACTTGTGCCTCCAAATTTCTAATGGAGGACCTTGTTTCAGTCATGAAACTTTGAGTGGTTTTAATTAGATCAGAGACTATGGTTGCTAAGTCAGAGGGGCTCTGTTTAGAATTCTCTGTCTGTTGCTGAGAAGATGATGGAAAAGGCTTGCTATTGCTAAACCTGTTTCTTCCACCATTATTGTTATTAAAGCCTTGTTAAGGCCTCTGTTGGTCCTTCCATGAGAGATTTGGATGATTTCTCCATAAAGGATTGTAGGTGTTTCCATAGGATTCTCCCATGTAATTCACCTCTTCCATTGCAGGGTTCTCAAGGTCATAAGCTTCTTCTTCAGATGAAGCTTCTTTAGTACTGCCTGTTGCTGCTTGCATTCCAGACAGACTCTGAGAAATCATATTGACTTGTTGAGTCAATATTTTGTTCTAAGCCAGTATGGCATTCAGAGTATCAATCTCAAAAACTCCTTTCTTCTGATTTGTCCCATTATTCATAGGATTCCTTTCAGACGTGTACATGAATTGGTTATTTACAACCATTTCAATGAGTTCCTGAGCTTCTGCAGGCGTCTTCTTCAGATGAAGAGATCCTCCAGCAGAGCTATCCAATGACATCTTGGATAGTTCAGACAGACCATCATAGAAGATACCTATGATGCTCCATTCTGAAAGCATGTCAGAAGGACACCTTCTGATCAATTGCTTGTATCTTTCCCAAGCTTCATAGAGGGATTCACCTTCCTTCTGCCTGAAGGTTTGGACTTCCACTCTAAGCTTACTCAATTTTTGAGGTGGAAAGAATTTTGCCAAGAAGGCATCAACTAGCTTTTCCCAAGAGTTCAGGCTTTTTTAAGGTTGTGAGTCCAACCATGTCTTAGCTCTATCTCTTATAGCAAAGGGAAAAAGCATAAGCTTGTATACCTCGGGATCAACCCCATTAGTCTTGACAGTGTCACAGATTTGCAAGAATTCAGCTAAGAACTGATGAAGATCTTCCAATGGAAGTCCATGAAACTTGTAATTCTGTTGCATTAGAGAAACTAATTGAGGTTTAAGCTCAAAATTGTTTGCTCCAATGGCAGGGATAGAGATGCTTCTCCCATAGAAGTCAGGAGTAGGTGCAGTAAAGTCACCAAGCACCTTCCTTGCATTGTTGGTGTTTTCGGCTGCCATGGCTTCTTCTTGTTTGAAAAGCTCTGTTAGGTCCTGTACATAGAGTTGTACTTTAGCTTCTCTCAGCTTTCTCTTCAAGGTCCTTTCGGGTTCAGGATCAGCCTCAACCAGAATATCTTTGTCCTTACTCCTGCTCATATGAAAGAGAGAAGAAGAAAGTATGGAATCCTCTATGTCACAGTATAGAGATTCCTTGAGGTGTCAGAGGAAAAGAAGAATAGAAGGAGAAGGTAGATAGAAGAGAATTCAAACTTATCAAGAGGGATAGAGTTCGAATTGTTGATAGTGGAGGAGTGTTAGTCCTTAAATAGAAGGATGTGATAAGAGAGGAAGAATTTTCGAAATTAAAGTAAAAGATTTTGAAATAATTAAAAGAAATTTTGAAAATTTGGTAAAGGATTTTCGAAAATTAAGATTGGGAAAAAAATTAAGTGATTTTTGAAAATGATTTCAAAATTAGAAATCAAAAAGATATGATTGAAACTTAATTTTGAAAAAGATGTGATTGAAAAGATATGATTGAGAAGATATGATTGAAAATCAAATTAAAAGGAGAAAGTTTTAAAATTAAAGTTGATTACTTGACTAACAAGAAATTAGAAGATATGATTCTAGAATTAAAACTTTTGATCCTTTCTTAATAGGCAAGTAACAACTAGAAAATTTTGAATCAAATTATTAATTGTAGCAAGGATTTTCGAAAATAGTAATAAATAAAAAAATTGAAAAGAAATTGATTTTGAAAAGAAATTAATTCATGAATTGTACTGATCAAATGAGATTTATGCTCTTTTATGGTCTTCTTTATGCAAGAAAGAAGGGTAGATGATGCAAGTCATCAGGTGCGGCTTCATTGGCGATGGCGAGGCAGAACGGCGACCTAGGCTTCACAGATGGCGGATGAACGGCGCGGTTCCCTCCTCCTTTGCAACCTCCTCTCTCTCGCCTGAGTTCTGACCTGCAATGGTGTCGGCTTCACGGGCAGTAGTGGTAGCAAGGGCTTCTTTCACACCTGCGAGGATGACGGCGGCGAAGCGTGAGGCACGGCGGCGAGGCGTGACATGGTGGCGGCGCTGGCTTTCCCCTGGTGATGACAAGGACACGTAAACTGCCGCGGCGGCGCGACGCGGTGAGGGCGACGACGGCGCTGTGAGCTCCCTTCCCTCTCCACGCCGGCGAACCTTCCTTTTTCCTTCTCCCTCAATCCGTTTCCTACTTCTGTTTCTTTCCTTTCATAGAAATGGAAAAGGAAACCGTGTTCTGCTGTTTGTGTTGCCAAAGGGGGTTGGGGTGGTGGCTGCTGGGTTACAAGGATTAGGGTTTCATTTTTGAAACTTAGGGTTAGGGACAATTTGGTAATTTTAACAAAATTAGGGTAATAGGGTTAGTTTTTTAATTTTAAATAAAAGTAGGGATAGTATAGTAATGAGAAATAGATTTTAATCCAACAATAATAGTGTATAAAAATACTATTTGTTCATCACTTTTACAAATTATTTTCAATAAAATGTCCAAATCAAGTAATTAGAAATAATATAATTAAATCCTTTATTTTTCCAAAATAGTAGTATCAATATTTTAAAATATTAATTATTTAGTCCAAATCATATAAAAATCCTTATTATTTCACAACTACCAACTTTACAATTTAAATATATAAAATAACTCAATAATTGTAAAATTAGATAAAATCTTAATTTAAATAGCCCAAACTCATTATTTTTGAATTTCTAGAACTTTAAGTTGTAAATAGAAATTACTCCATAATTATAGAGTTTGAATGAAAACCTTAATTTATTTCAGATCCAATTAATCAAAACTACCTTTAAATACCTTCAATAAGATAATTTATGAAATTAAAACTGTAAATAAATATATGGTCTGAGATTAGTTCAAAATAGGACTTTTCAAAAGTCTTGGGTCTTACAGGACTTCCCATATACTAACTGATATGGTGAAGTCCCAATGGGGGTTTTAAAAGTTGTTCTGTATGTCCACAGAGCGTCATCAAGCTTTCTGGCCCAATCCTTTCTAGAGGCACTTACTGTCCTCTCTAGGATTCGCTTTAGTTCTCTATTTGAGACTTCGGCTTGCCCATACGTTTGGGGATGATACGGTGTTGATACTTTATGGTGAACTCCGTAACGGCTTAAGACAAAATCCAGCTGTCTGTTGCAGAAATGAGTTCCTCCATCACTGATTAGTGTCCTAGGGACACCAAATCTGCTGAAGATGTTCTTTTGAAGGAACTTCATTACTACTTTGGTGTCATTGGTAGGTGTTGCTATTGCTTCAACCCATTTAGACACATAATCTACTGCCACAAGGATGTATGTATTTGAGTATGAAGGCGGAAATGGTCCCATGAAATCTATGCCCCATACGTCAAATAACTCAATCTCTAGTATTCCTTGTTGAGGCATGCTGTGACCATGAGGAAGGTTGCCAGCTCTTTGGAAACTATCGCAGTTACGGACAAACTCTCTAGAATCCTTAAAGAGAGTAGGCCAGTAAAAGCCACTTGGGAGCACCTTAGTGGTTGTCTGCTCACTTCCAAAGTATCCTCCATAGTCAGAGCTATGACAATGCCATAGAATTCTGTGTACCTTTTCTTCAGACACACAGCGTTGGATTATTCCATCCGAGCATCTCTTAAAGAGATATGGCTCATCCCATAGGTAATACTTTGCATCATACATGAGTTTCCAGGCTTGCTGCCTGGTAAACTCTTTGGGAATGAACCATATAGCCTTATAGTTTGCAATGTCTACAAACTAAGGTACTGTCCGGATGGCATAGAGTTGCTCATCTGGAAAGGATTTGGATATGTTAGTGGAGAGAGAAGAAGTCCCTGCTACTGGCTCAATCCAGGACAAGTGATCAGCTACCAGATTTTCTATCCCTTTTTCTGTCTCTAATTTCTATATCAAACTCTTACAGGAGTAACACTCATCTTATAAGTCTGGGTTTAGAATCCTGCTTAGTGAGTAGATATTTTAGAGCAGCGTGGTCAGTATAGATAATGACCTTAGATCCCACTAGGTAGGATCTGAACTTGTCAATGGAATAAACCACTGCAAGTAGCTCTTTTTCTATAGTAGTGTAGTTTTTCTGCGCATCATTTAATACATGACTAGCATAATAAATGACATGCAGAAGCTTGTCATGTCTCTGACCCAGGACTGCGCCTATTGCATGATCACTTGCATCACACATTTGCTCAAATGGCAAGTTCCAGTTAGGTGCAGAGATGATAGGAGCAGTGACAAGCTTGGCTTTCAGAGTTTCAAAGGCATGCAGGCACTCTTGGTCAAAGACGAATGGAACATAAATGGCCAAGAGATTACACAGGGGTTTGGCGATTTTAGAAAAATCTTTTATGAACCGCCTGTAGAATCCTGCGTGTCTTAGGAAACTTCTTATTTCCTTGACATTAGTAGGTGGAGGCAAGCATTCTATTACTTCCACCTTAGCTTGATCCACCTCTATCCCTTTATTTGAGATCCGATGCCCAAGAACAATGGCTCCAGTTACCATAAAATGGCATTTCTCCCAGTTTAGAACTAGGTTTGTTTCTTGTCATCTTTTCAGGACCAGGGTCAGATGATCAAGACAGGAGTCAAATGAGTCTCCATAAATAGAGAAGTCATCCATGAATACTTCAAGGAATTTCTCTACCATATCAGAGAAGATGGATAACATGCATCTCTGAAAGGTGGCAGGCACATTGCATAGACCAAATGGCATTCGTCTATAGGCGAACACGCCAGATGGGCATGTGAATACTGTCTTCTCTTGATCTTGTGGATCTACTGCTATTTGATTGTACGCAGAATATCCATCCAAAGAACAAAACTCGAAGACTCAAAGAACACAAGAACATAAAAAAAGAACACCAAACTTAAAATTTTTAGAAAACCAACACGAAATTTTCGAAAAATTAAAGAAAATAAACAAGAAGACACCAAACTTAAAGGCTTGACGCAAGATTTAACCAAAGAAAATATTTTTGAAAATATTTAGAAAGAAAGACTTAAAGGAACAACAATTACCAAGAACATAAGACAACGCTCTAACCAATTGAACACAAAAAATAAGATTTTTTTTGAAGAACCTTTTTAAAATTTTCGAAAAAATAGAGAAGGAAAAATAAAAATAAAAGACTCAACACAAGACTCAAACAAAGGACAAAGATTAAACAAAAAAAAAGAAAAATATTTTTGGAAATTTTTTTTTGAATTTTTCGAAAAATTGAAGAAGAAGAAAATAAAAATAAAATACTCAAATCAAAGTTATACTCTTGCAAAAATCAAAGACTCAACAAGAACATAAATTGAACAAAGAAAAGAAAAAAATTTAAAAGGTTTTTAATGATTTTTGAAAATTAGAGAAGAAGAAAACAAAAATAAAAGACTAAATTAAAATAAAATAAAATAAATTACCTGATCTAGGAAGCAAGACAATCCGTTAGTTTGTCCAAACTCAACAATCCCAGGCAACGGTACCAAAAACTTGGTGCATACGATCCCCACACTTTCGTACAGCAGTACCAGCAAGTGCACTGGGTCGTCTAAGTAATACCTGAGCGAGTCAGGATCGATCCCACGAGGATTGTGGTTTGAAGCAAGCTAAGGTTATCTTGCAGGTCTTAGTCATGAAGATCAGAAGGTTGTTTGAAGTAGTAAGAGTAATGTATGCCTTAAAATCATCAATAGGAATATGAGAAAAGGGTAGAATGTGTTGTTGGATACATAATTGAGTTAGGATTATGGGATTATGATAATAGGGTGCTAATACTTTAAAGATAGAGTTGAGGATTGGAGTTGCTTTGCCTTTCTGAATTAACTCCGGTATTACTGCTCTCTTTGCTTTTGAGTGATTTCTTCAATGGCAGGCTGTATATGATTGACACTGGTTTAAGCAGCTGCCAATAATCCTCCAGATCTGAAACCCAGGTTTAGTGCAGATCCATTCTGATTGAGGGTGAAGCTCGTACAGTTTATTCTCCTTAATGATCCTACTCAAAACGCCACAAACAAGGTCAGATCTTTCGGATCAGAGAATGTTGCACCTTGGGTTCTAGCCTCTATCACAGAGACCCTAATCTCCCCGAAAATTGGCTGAACTGATGTCTTGAGAAGTCCCCAACGAAGTCTTGGATTAGCCGTCTGAGAGATGTATAAACATAGCTGTTGGTTCGTCCTTGTCCGGTGAAAAGCACATTCTGAACCCAAGTAGACGCGGGTGTTTGTCAGGCACGTTCGTCTTAGTATGATGAACAGAGCTAATTTGTTAGATCATCCTATTCACCATGATGAAGTTCAAATATACATCTTAGAATTAATCAAACAAGGATCGAAGAGAAATAGTAATACTTTTATTAATTCATAGGACTCAGCAGGGCTCCTCCCCTCAACCTAGGACGTTTAAAAACTCATACTGATAAGAAAATACAATGGAATAAATGAAAATATGCTGAATGGTATGTGTGATATCTAATGATTATATAAAATACACTTTAACTACTAAACAGATGATTAGTAAGGGTAAAATAGTCTATTTAGTGCTAAAATCCACTTCTGAGGTCTACTTGGTGAGTGTTTGGGCTGAGCTTTGTTGAGATCCACATGCTATGAGGTCTCTGGGGCGTGAAACGCCAGCTAGGGGTCCTCTTTGGGCATTTGTACATTGGTCTCTACTCTTTGGGCGCTGGACGCCTGGAAGGGGGCAGGTAGCTGGCTCTGGACGCCTGGAAGGGGGCAGGTAACTGGCGCCTGGATGCCAGTTTTGGGCCTTCTAATCCGAAGCAAAGTATAAACTATTATATGTTGCTGGAAAGCTCTGGAAGTTAGCTTTCTATAGCTGTTAAGAGTGCTCCATTTGGACTTGTGTAACTCTAGAAAAGCTCTTCCGAATGCAGGTAGGTCAGATCTGGAAAGCATCTGTAGTGCTTTCTCTGTCTCTGAATCAGACTTCTGCTCTAGCTCCTCAATTTTAGCCAGAAATTACCTAAAATTGTCCAAAAACACAAAAACTCATAGTAGAATCTAAAAAAGTGAATTTAACACTAAAACCTATAAAAACTTAATAAAAACTACTAAAAACTATATAAAAGTGATGCCAACAAGTGTATAAATTATCCGCTCATCAGTCACCAAAATAAATTCACGTCAGAAGCGAGTTAGGCCTATCGGTTTCAAGGACATAAATCCTCGAAAAAGAAAAGAGGTAAATACTATTCCTGTTGAAAAAGACATAGTAAAGACATTTGTAGTTGTCCAAAATTCTGATAGAGTTTTGTCAGCAGAAAACGTCCAGGTACCTGAAAATTGTGAAAATGACGAGATCTCGATAAATTATGTCATTACAGGAGAAAACTGGGACCAAAAAGAATAATTGTCAATAAAATATTTTCATATAATGTGGATTTAAATATCATGCATGAAAGTAAGGATCTTGAGCTAAGAACAGTCGAAGAATGTCGACAAATAAATGATTGGCCAAAATGGGAAGAAGCTATGAAGGCTGAGTTAGACTCAGTTACAAAACGTAAAGTCTTTGGACCTGTAGTCCGTACACCAGAAGATGTAAAATCTGTTGGATACAGATCGGTATTTGTGAGAAAACAAAATGAGAAAAATAAAGTTGTACGCTACAAAGCTCGACTTGTGGCATAAGGTTTTTCACAAAGGTCTGGTATAGATTTTGAAGAAACATATTTCCCTATAGTGGATGCAATAATATTGCGTTATTTGGTCAGTTTATCTGCATACCATAAACTACATATGCATTTAATGGATGTGGTAACAGTCTACTTATATGGATCATTAGATCGTGATATCTATATGAAAGTCCTTGAAGGATTAAAGATATCTAAACCATCCAATGAATATTCACAGGGGTTATACTTAGTCAAATTGCAAAGATCTTTATATGGTCTAAAGCAATCTGGACGAATGTAGTTTAATCGTCTTACTGAGCATCTAGCCAAAAACGGATTCAAGAATGATGATATCTACCCATGTGTTTTCATAAAGAAATCTGCATCTGGATTCATTATAATTGCTGTGTACGTTGACGATTTAAATATCATTAGAACCCCTAAAGAGATTCCAATGTCTATAAAAACTCTAAAAGAAGAGTTTGAGATGAAAGATCTTAGAAAGACTAAATTTTGTCTCGGCCTGCAGATCGAGCATATAAAAAATGGGATCTTAATTCATCAAACAACATCCACAGAAAAGATCTTGAAGAGATTTTATATGGATAAGTCACATCCATTAAGTACCCTAATGATCGTAAGGTCTTTGGATGTGAAAAATGATCAATTCCATCCTAAAGAAGAAAATAAAGATATCCTTGGTCCTGAAGTACCATATCTTAGTGCCATTGGAGCGCTAATGTATCTTGCTAATAACACACGATCTGATATATCATTTGTTGTGAACTTACTAGCAAGGTATAGTTCCTCTCTAACCAGAAGACATTGGAATGTGATGCTTTATCAGTGGCTAAGAGAAGGGGGGGTTGAATCTTAGCCCCCATTTTTTGCTTATTAACGCTTGCTGGCCTTTGAATTAACTTCTGGAGACTTTTTGCTTTTTGTCTCGTACCTAGTCACGAGACTGTTTCTTTTTATCTCGTAACCAGGCAAGAGATATTTTTCAGTTTTATCTCTTATGCAGCATGATGAGCGGATAATTTATACGCTTTTTGGCATTATTTTTAGGTAGTTTTTAGTATGTTTTAGTTAGTTTTTATTATATTTTTATTAGTTTTTAAATAAAAATCACATTTCTGGACTTTACTATGAGTTTGTGTGTTTTTTTGGGATTTCAGGTATTTTCTGGCTAAAATTGAGGGACCTGATAAAAAATCTAATTCAGAGGCTGAAAAAGGACCGCAGATGCTGTTGGATTCTGACCTCCCTGCAGTCAAAGTGGATTTTCTAGAGCTACAGAAGCCCATTTGGCGCGCTCTCAATTGCTTTGAAAAGTAGACATCCTGGGCTTTCCAGAAATATATAATAGTCCATATTTTACTTGAGATTTGATGGCCTAAACCGGCGTTCCAAATCAGCATAAAAATTCTGGCGTCAAAACGCCAGAACTGGCATAAAAGATGGAGTTAAACGCCCAAACTGGCACCCAAGCTGGCGTTTAACTCCAAGAAACGTCTCTACATGTGAAAGCTTCAATGCTCAGCCCAAGCACACATCAAGTGGGCCCGGAAGTGGATTTCTGCATCATTTACTCATTTCTGTAAACCCTAGGTTACTAGTTCTCTATAAATAGGACCTTTTGCTATTGTATTTTCGTCTTATCTTTGATTAGTCTTATGCTATCTTAGACCTCTTTGGGGGCTGGCCATTCGGCCATGCCTAGACCTTTTGTTCTTATGTATTTTCAATGGTGGAGTTTCTACACACCATAGATTAAGATGTGGAGCTCTGCTGTTCCTCATGAATTAATGCAAAGTACTATTATTTTTTCTATTCAACTCAAGCCTATTTCTTCTCCAAGATATTCATTCGCACTCAAGAACATGATGAATGTGATGATTATGTGACACTCATCACCATTCTCACCTATGAACGCGTGCCTGACAACCACTTCCGTTTTACATGCAAACAAGCTTGAATGTGTATCTCTTGGGTTTCTAATCTAAGATTGGAACCTTCGTGGTATAGGCTAGAATTATTGGCAGCCATTCCTAAGATTCGGAAAGTCTAAACCTTGTCTGTGGTATTCCGAGTAAGATCTGGGAAGGGATGACTGTGATGAGCTTCAAACTCGCGAGTGTTGGGCGTAGTGACAAACGCAAAAGGATCAATGGATCCTATTCCAACATGATCGAGAATCGACAGATGATTAGCCGTGCGGTGACAGCACATTTGGACCATTTTCACTGAGAGGACGGGAGGTAGCCATTGACAACGGTGAAACCCAACATACAGCTTGCCATGGAAAGGAGTATAAATGATTGGATGAAGCCAATAGGAAAGCAAAAGTTCAGGAGGAACAAAGCATCTTCATGTGCTTATCTGAAATTCTCACCAATGAATTACATAAGTACCTTTATCTTATTTTATGTTTTATTCATCTTTTAATTATCAATTCTCCATAACCATTTGAATCTGCCTGATTGAGATTTACAAGATGACCATAGCTTGCTTCAAGCCGACAATCTCTGTGGGATCGACCCTTACTCACGTAAGGTTTATTACTTGGACGACCCAGTGCTCTTGCTGTTTAGTTGTGCGGAGTTGTGACAAAGAGTTGAGATTACAATTGTGCGTACCAAGTTTTTGGCACCATTGATGATCACAATTTCGTGCACCACAGCAGAAACAGAAATGGAGTAGAAGAGAGAGAGAGAATCACACCACGAAGTATCCTGGTTCAGCTGCCAAGTGCAATGCAGCCTACATCCAGTCTCCATCACCACAATGATGGAATTTCACTATAATCATCATGATTACATACACCAATTCTCCCTAGGAACTACCCTTCCTATCCGGGACAAGTCCAGAATCTATCCCTAATCCTGAACTTGACTTGGTCACCTACCAAGCTTTCAACTGCTAAGTGCTAACCCAAGTTGCAAGGGGATTCCCACAGAATCATGAAACACAACACAGATGTACAAAGGACCTCTAGGACATCTATGGCTTTTTCTTTTAATTTTATATACTCTGCCTTTTTCCGTTCTATGGCTTTTTCATACAAACCTCACTGTTTGTCTTTTTCCATGAGACTCAAGACAAACAAAACTAAACAGAAAAATTACAAAATGAAAAAATTGAAGGAGAAGAACTTCTGTTAGCTTGGGTAGCTATGAGAACTCTGTGCTTTTCACTCTTTTCTCCTTGCTTCAATCCCTGGCTGTTCTCCCATATTTATAGAAGGGGAAGCCTCCAAGATTGAAGCTGTTGAACCAAGCTAATCTTCTTCTTCTTCAAACAAAACCGGTTCGGCCAGAGAGAAAGGAGAGGAAACTGAATGCTTAAACCAACATGCAATTATCTTTGGGTCTTCCCTTCTCACCAAGCTTCATCAATCCGGGCCTTCCATCTTGACTTGCTCCCCAAGAAGGATTCCTAGCCCTTGATGAGTCCTTGATTGCTTGACAGCTTCTCCTGCTCTTATCTTCTACCTCATCCTCCACGTAGCTACAGTAGTTATCTCCTATAGTGGTTGAGCAAAAGTAGAGACGAGTCATGCTTCCAAGGGATCTTCTTCCTCTGATCGAAGTGGATTTCTTCCATTTTTGGTTATGGAAGGCTTGAGACTTCTTCACCACACTATACCTTTTGTGGCAAAGATCTCAGCCACATCATACTGTTGATTTTCTTTTTCTTACCGCTATCATCACTATGGCTTTATGCTTGAGCCTAGCTTCATCTACCTTCTTCTGATAGCTTGTGGTTTCTTCCATATTTCCTGTGAAGTGACCGAAAGTGATGAGAAAAAGGAGAGAAAAGAGAGAAAACTTTCAATGTAATTTGAACAAATGAATTAAATTGAATTACTTTCCTCTTCCCTTTTGCTTAGTAGCTTGTGTCATTAATGATGATAATCAAATCAATTGTCATTTCTCTCTCATGGTTCCAATGTAATTAAAGCAAGTTGAATAAATTTGAAATCCATCCAAAGAGAGAGTAAGGTCCGTTGAAAGCATGCAGCAATATGATTAAAGGAATGGGTTTCATCATATTAAATGAGTAGAAAATATTGTGCCCCATTTCCTTTTTTATTTCGGACTAGCCACTTTGTTGGGCTACAGATATATTTTCCTGGCCCAACAAACATAACCATAATTCAGCCACTTAATATAACAATTTTGCACAAGGCTGAATTTATTTTCTTAGCACAATTGGGCTTTGATTTGCTTTTATGCCCAATATCCATAATTTGTATAATAACAAAATTATTAATCAATACATATGAATAAATCTTTAAATTAATAATTTTGTAATTAGTTATTTTAATAATGTTTGATCATCATCAAATTTAATTTGGAGTTTTTCAATCTCATCAATCTCCCCCTTGATGACAAACATTATTAAAAATTGAAATGGAAAGGTTTAGAATTTAGAGTACTCCCTTTGAAGATTTGGACTCCTCCCCCTTTTCAACTGTTACATAGCTCCCCCTAAATATATGCCATTTTACCAAGGGAAGCAATACCTGTAACATTTAAAATCAAGCTGATAGCCACCATGTATTCAACATATGGAATATAAGTTATGTTGAACAGCTTGATTTATGAGCAGAAGTAAAGTGATAAACAAAACTAATTTGTTATCATATAAATGATTTTCTGCTCAATACTAAACAAAATGCTTGAGTACAAAGTACATAACAACTAAAAACACATTAGATAATTCAAAAATTTTACTTCCAAATCATTTGATCAAGTAGACAACATTTTCCATCAATCATATTAGATAAAAAAAATCACTTTATAGCAAGGAAAACATTATCAATCAAGTAGAATCATATCAGAGCATAAAAAAATTATTCATTCAACATATTAGAGCACAAGGGAATTATCAAAACATAACTAAGTTCCAATAATGATAATACAGCAAACATTTCAACACAACAGATCATAAGTCATAAGGCATGACCATTGGAACATAGAACTTATGCACAGGGTGATCATGAATCAAAACGATTTCAGCCCCTGTTTTTTTTCAATTTTTCCAACTTTTCCTCCCCCTTTTGTCATCAATGGGGAACCTGCAAAAAAAAACACATGACAATGGTATACAAACAAACAGAACCAGAACCAGAATATCCAAGAGTTTAACAAAATAACAATTGTCCAGAGTATCCAAGAGCATGCAAAATACCAAAATATCAGAATAGAAACAGAGTTAAAAAAATGACAACTTAGATCAATCATCAGATAGGTTAAATTCAGAGCCGTATTCATCATCTTCCTCTACACCCTTTTCCTTTTCAAAACTCAGCAGCAGCAGGTTAACTCTTTCTTGGCACTTAATCCAAGCTTTCTCATTTTCATATGCTTGCTTGCGAGCCGTTTTATAGGATTGCACCATCAGATTGGACATATTTGAGAACTCAGTGAGTACATCCTTGATTGAATCCTCAATCTTTGTTGGCTCATGTGGGCGGCTCTCAAGATCACTTTCAGACAGTTCAAATGGCATGGAACGTTTCCCTTTGGTGCCTTTCATAGAACCTGAGACTCCTCCTCCTTTGATTATGGAAACTTTATTTTCTACATCCTCATTTTTTAAATCAACATCAAAATATTCAAAGATGCATGTAAGAAAGATTCCATAGGGAAGATTAGCCTTTTTATCACTTCTAACACACTCCCACATGTGTCTCACCATAAGATATGCAAAAGAGATAGGAGAAGAAGTAATAATAGCAAAAAGTACCAAAGTATCATAGATAGTTACTCTATGGTATGAACCACTCTGAGGCATTAGAATGTGATTGATGATTCTGTGCAGAAGTGCTCTTTCAGGACCAAGAGCTTTGTGGGTCAGAATCGTGCCATCAAAAGCAGATAAATTTATGCAAGTTTGATTCAAAGCAATCTGGAGTGAGATTCCAACCTGCGAATCCCATCTTCCCATCATATAAGCAGCGGCTCCTTCATCAACATATCCCAAGGCAGCACTGATTGTTTCTCTGTTCAGGGACATATGAACCCGCTTGACAAAAGAATGGATTGCACCATCAATAAACCTCATGTTTGCATAGAACTTGCGAACCAAGGCTGGATACACAGGTTTCTGGATGCTGAACAAAGGGGTCCATTTCATATTGTCAAAGAGAGTGACAAGATTAATGCCTTTTACAGTGAGGGATTCCAGGTTCACTATGTGAGATGCACACAAGTGACGCTTCTTCAGAACTTCATTATGAAACTCGTATGAAGCACATGAGTTAAATCTGGTTGGATCAAAGTGTGAGTGACCTTTGTTGTACTTATTTTTGAAATAAAGTGATTCCAAATTTGGTGGTTCCCTGGTGTTACGAAGCACGTAACTTTTTGCACGCTGTGAACTACGCCCAGAAGCATGAGGAGTAGATTTCTTTGGAGGTGAGTGAGGTAAGGACGACTGAGACTCCTCCTCTTCTTCTTCAATTGGTTCTTTATCCTTTCCAAGCTTTTTTCTGGATGAAGTTTTCTTTGCAATCACCTTTCTTCTCATAGTTTCGGTTTGTTTGGAGGAAGGTGAAGGAGATGAAGAGGATGTGGAGTGTATGTGGATGTGAGTGTGAGTTTGAGGTGTTGAAGAAAATGGAGGATTTTTGGGTAGAGGGGTTCGGCTACTTCTCTTGGGTGCAACCTTCTTTTTCATGTTATGAAGATGAAGAGAGGAGAGGGAAGATGATGGGGTGGCCGAAGGGGTTGGAGAGAGGTGGGGGTTATGGGAGCATTAAATGCTGAGTGGAGAGAGAGGGTTAGGTGGTTAATGACCATTAAGTGGCGTGGTTATCTACAAAGAAGGAAGTTTGAAATTAAAAAAAAAGAGGTTAGCTCCTAGAATCAAGGGAATAAGTGAGAGAAAAGATTATGATTTGACAACTACTCCTTCCTATAAGATTTGATATGATAACTTCCTAACAAAGATATGATTAACAATTTAGGAACTAAAAACAGGCCAGGGTTATGATTGAGGTCAAAGAGGATTAGGTGGGGCCCATGATCATTAATATCCGAATCATTCTCCCCTGTATCAATGCCAATTCATCACATCCTCAATTTTGTCTCCTGGTTTCCTATGAGACAAAACCAACAGATTCATCAAAAGTCACAAATTATCAACAGAATTTAAATCCAACATACCTAAGTTGTTCCTTAATGAACAAAATCTATCCTCACACAAAGGTTTAGTGAAAATATCCGCAAGTTGTTCTTCGGATTTCACAAATTGAATATCAATAGTACCCTTTTGCACATGTTCTCTAATAAAGTGATATTTAATTTCAATGTGCTTAGTTCTTGAGTACAGAATAGGATTTTTAGAGATGTTAATAGCACTCATATTATCACAAAACAAAGATATACTATTGATCTTTAATTTGTAATCCTCTAACTGAGTTTCCAACCAAATTAATTGTGAACAACATGCAGAGGCAGATATATATTCAGCTTTGGCTGTGGATAGAGCAATTGTGGCTTGTTTCTTGCTTAACCACAATTTAAGTGAGCTTCCAAGGAAGCAACACATTCCGGAGGTGCTCCGTCTATCCACCCGGTCTCCCGCATAATCTGCATCATAAAACCCTATTGCACAAAAGTTATTAGTTCTAGGATACCATAAGCCATAATCACTTGTTCCCTTAATATATCTAATGATTCTTTTGACGGCTGAAAGGTGGGATTCTTTTGGGTGATATTGAAACCTTGAACATACACCCACGCTTTGAACTATGTCCGGTCTAAAGGAGGTAGGATACATAAGTGAACCTATCATTCCTCTATACTGTGTTTCATCCACATCTTTGCCATCATCATCCTTATCAAGCTTAGTGTTGGGATGCATTGGTGTTCCCATATGTTTGGAATTTTCTAGGCCAAATTTCTTGATTAATTCTTTAGCATATTTTCCTTGGTGAATAAAAGTGCCACTAGGAGTTTGTTTGATTTGGAGACTAAGAAAGAATGTTAGTTCTCCGATTAAACTCATTTCAAACTCACTAGTCATGAGTTTTCCAAACTCTTCACACAAGGATTCATTGGCCGATCCAAACACTATATCATCCACATAAACTTGAACAAGAAGAATATCATCATTAGATACTTTAATAAATAAAGTAGTATCGGTGGTACTCCTTTGAAAGTAATTTTCTAACAAGAAGGCACTAAGCCTTTCATACCAAGCTCTTGGAGCTTGCCTAAGGCCATAAAGGGCCTTTGAAAGTTTGAAAACATGATTTGGAAATTCTTTATTTTCAAAACTGGAGATTTGTGCCACAAACACTTCTCTATCTATAAAGCCATTAAGGAAAGCACATTTGACATCTATTTGGAACATTTTAAAACCTTTATGGGCAGCATAGGCAAGAAGCAACCTAATTGCTTCCATTCTTGCTACCGGAGCAAAAGACTCATCAAAATCAATACCCTCTTCTTGATCGTAACCTTGGGCCACTAATCTAGCCTTGTTATGAACAACCTTACCATCCTCACCTAATTTATTTTTGAAAACCCACTTAGTACCCATTACCTTCTTACCATTCGGATGAGGTACTAGTGTCCAAACCTCATTCTTGTCAAATTGAGCTAGCTTTTCTTGCATGGCTTTGACCCAAGAGGGGTCTTCAAGAGCTTGCTTCACATTGTTAGGCTCCATTTGAGACAAGAGAGCAAAATTGCTTTGTTCGGTTTGCTTTTTAGTTGAGGATCTTGTTGTTACTCCTTGGGAAGGATCACCTATGATAAAAGCATGGGGATAACCTCTCATAGACTTCTATTCTCTTGGTCTTCGGAGTAAGGTTGAGCTTTGATGATTGTTCTGTTCCAGATTCTCTTACTGGCTCAAGAGACAAGACTGAAATATCTCCTCCATCCTGATGAGACAAAACTGGACAGACAGGTTCTTCACTTGGGACAGCATTGGGACTTTCTTGACTTGGTAGATGACTTGTTTCTGCTTCACTACCTGTATCATCGTCAAAAGGGGCACTGGAAATTGAATTAGTATCACAAAAAGACACATGTATGGATTCCTCTATGGTCCTTTGTTCTTTGAGGTAAATTCTAAATGCTTTGCTAGTGGTAGAATATCCAACAAACATTCCTTCATAGGAAATTTGCCAAGATTCTCTTTATTGTTAAGTACAAAGCATTTTGCATCCAAAAAATGTGGAAATACTTAAGATTTGGTGTGGTTCCTTTCCATAGCTCATAAGGTGTTTTCTTTAAACCCTTCCTAATAATTGTCCTATTCAAAATATAACAAGCTGTATTTACAGCTTCAGCCCAAAAAAATTTTGGAACATCATTTTCACAAACTCATAGTAAAGTCCGCAGTCCTTTTTTAGCCTGAATCAGATTTTGCTCAGCTCTCTCAATTTCAGCCAAAAAATACCTGAAATTACAGAAAAACACACAAACTCATAGTAAAGTCCAGAATTGTGATTTTTATTTAAAAACTAAAAGAAATATAATAAAAACTAACTAAATTACACTGAAAACATACTAAAAACAATGCCAAAAAGCATATAAATTATCCGCTCATCACAACACCAAACTTAAATTGTTGCTTGTCCCCAAGCAACTAAAAACAAAGTAGGATAAAAAGAAAAGAATATACAATGAATTTCAAAAACATCTATGAAGATTAGTCTTAATTAGATGAGCGGGGCTACTAGCTTTTTGCCTCTTGAATAGTTTTGGCATCTCACTTTATCCATTGAGGTTTAGAATGATTGGCATCTATAGGAACTCAGAATTCAGATAGTGTTATTGATTCTCCTAGTTTAGTATGTTGATTCTTGAACACAGCTACTTTATGAGTCTTGGTCGTGGCCCTAAGCACTCTGTTTTCCAGTGTTACCACCGAATACATACATGCCACAGACACGTAACTGGGTGAACCTTTTCAGATTGTGACTCAGCTTTGCTAAAGTCCCCAATTAGAGGTGTCCAGGGTTCTTAAGCACACTCTGTTTTTGTTTTGGACCTTGACTTTAACCGCTCAGTCTCAAGTTTTCACTTGACACCTTCACGCCACAAGCACATGGTTAGGGACAGCTTGGTTTAGCTGCTTAGGCTAAGATTTTATTCCTTTAGGCCCTCCTATCTACTGATACTCAAAGCCTTGGATCCTTTTTATTTACCCTTGCCTTTATTTTTAAGGGTTACTGGCTTTTTGCTCTTGCCTTTTGGTTTAAAGAGCTTTTGACTTTTTCTGCTTGTGTTTTCTTTTTCTAATTTTTTTTCGCATATATTTTTTTTCTGCAAGCTTTTGTATTCACTGCTTTTTCTTGCTTCAAGAATCATTTTTATGATTTTTCAGATTATCAAATAACATGTCTCTTGTTCATCATTCTTTCAAGAGCCAACATATTTAACATTCATAAACAGCAACTTCAAAAGACATATGCACTGTTCAAGCATTCATTCAGAAAACAAAAAGTGTTGCCACCACATCAAAATAATTAAACTATTTTAAAATTCGAAAATTCATGTACTTCTTTTTCTTTTTCAGAAAACATTTTTCATTTAAGAAAGGTGATGGATTCATAGGACATTCATGTCTTTAAGACATAGACACTTAGATACTAGTGATCATATAGTAAAGACACAAATATAAATAAAACATAAAGCATAATAAACGAAAAACAGGAAAATAAAAACAAGGAGATTAAGGAACGGGTCCACCTTATTGAGGATAGCGTCTTCCTCTTCTTGAAAAACCAATGGTGCTCTTGAACTCCTCTATGTCTCTTCCTTGTCTTTGTTGCTCCTAATAGTTTTGTGAAGGGAAGTGCATCCCTTGAGGCATTAGTGGTTATGGAAAACCAAAAAAAAGCAATGCTTTTTCCACACCAAACTTAGAAGGTTTGCTCGTCCCCGAGCAAAAGAAGAGAGAAAGTAGTAGAAGAAGAAGAAAAAGGAGGAGATGGGGGAAGAAGATGTATTCGGCCAAGTGGAAGAAGAGAGGGTTGTGTTGTGTGAAAATGAAGAAGGAAAGGTAGGGATTCTGTAGGGTCCACAGATCCTGAGGGGATCCTGTGGGGTCCACAGATCTTGAGGGGATCCTATGGGATCCACAGATCAAGTGGGGTCAAGGACTTAACATCCCTGCTCCAATTAGGCGTGTAAAACGCCCTTGCTGTGCAATCCTGGCGTTTAACGCTAGACTGCTGCCTGTTTCTGGCGTTAAACGCCCAAATGTAGCTTGTTTCTGGCGTTTAACGCCAAGTAGATGCTTGTTTCTGGCGTTAAATGCCAGCTTGGTGCCTGTTTCTGGCGTTAAACGCCAGATAGATGCTTGTTTCTGGCGTTTAAACGCCAGAATACTCCCCCTCCAGGGTGTGCTATTTTTGTTGCTGTTTTTCATTCTGTTTTTTATTTTTCAGTAGTTTTTGTGACTTCACATGATCATCAACCTTAAGAAGACATAAAATAGCAATAGAAAATAAATAGATATAATTAAATAACATTGGGTTGCCTCCCAACAAGTGCTTCTTTATTGTCTTTAGCTGGACCTTGCTGAGCTTTTAATCTAGCCTCAGCCTTGAGCACTCTTGCTCAACATTGCCTTCAAGATAGTGCTTGATTATCTGTCCATTAACAATGAACTTCTTATTAGAATCAATGTCTTGAAGCTCCACATAGCCATATGGTGATACACTTGTAATCACATATGGTCCCCTCCACCGGGATTTCAGTTTCCCGGGGAATAGCCTAAGCCTAGAGTTAAACAGCAGAACCTTCTGTCCTGATTCAAAGACTCTAGATGATAGCTTTCTGTCATGCCACCTTTTTGCTTTCTCTTTGTAAAGCTTGGCATTTTCGAAAGCAGTGAGTCTGAATTCCTCTAGCTCATTCAGCTGGAGCAATCTTTTTTCTCCAGCTAATTTGGCATCAAAGTTTAGGTATCTGGTTGCCCAGTAGGCCTTATGCTCCAGTTCCACGGGCAGATGACAGGCCTTACCATACACAAGCTGGTATGGAGAGGTCCCTATAGGAGTCTTGAATGTTGTTCTGTAAGCCCACAGAGCATCATTCAAGCTTCTTGCCCAATCCTTTCTACGGGTACTTACAGTTCATTCCAGGATTCTTTTTAGTTCTCTATTAGAGACTTCAGCTTGCCCATTTGTCTGTGGATGGTATGGAGTTGCCACCTTGTGGCTAATTCCATACCGGACCATAGCAGAGTAAAGCTGTTTGTTGCAGAAGTGAGTGCCCCCATCACTAATTAGTGCTCTAGGGACACCAAACCTGCTGAAGATATATTTCTAAAGGAACTTCAGCACGATCTTAGTATCATTAGTGGGTGTGGCCTCTACCCATTTGGATACATAGTTGACTGCCACCAGAATATAAGTGTTTGAGTATGATGGTGGGAAAGGCCCCATGAAGTCAATACCCCATACATCAAACAACTCAATCTCCAAGATCCCTTGCTGAGGCATGGCATAACTATGAGGTAGATTACTAGCTCTCTAGCAGCTGTCACAGTTACGCACAAACTCTTAGGAGTCTTTATAGAGAGTGGGCCAGTAGAAGCCACATTGGAGGACTTTTGTAGCCGTTCGCTCAACTCCGAAATGTCCTCCATATTGTGATCCATGACAATGCCATAGGATCTTCTGTGCTTCTTCTCTGGGCACACACCTACGAATTATTCTGTCTGCACATCTCTTAAAGAGATATGGTTCATCCCACAAGTAGTACTTTGCATCAGTGATTAATTTTTTCGTTTGTTACCTGCTGTACTCTTTGGGTATAAACCTTGCAGCTTTATAGTTTGCAATGTCTACAAACCATGGTGTTTCCTGAATGGCAAACAAATGCTCATCCGAAAAGGTTTCAGAGATCTCAATAGAGGGAAAGGACGGCCCTTCTACTGGTTCTATCCGGGATAGATGATCAGCCACTTGGTTCTCTGTCCCTTTTCTGTCTCTTATTTCTATATCAAACTCTTGCAGAAGCAACACCCATCTTATGAGCCTGGGCTTTAAATCATGCTTTGTGAGTAGATATTTAAGAGCAGCATGGTCAGTGTACACAATCACTTTTGATCCTACTAAGTATGATCTAAACTTGTCAATGGCATAAACCACTGCAAGCAATTATTTTTCTGTGGTTGTGTAATTTTTTTGGGCATCATTTAAAACACGGCTAGCATAATAAATGACATGCAGAAGCTTGTTATGCCTCTGTCCCAGTACTGCACCAATGGCATGGTCACTGGCATCACACATTAGTTCAAATGGTAATATCCAGTCTGGTGTAGAAATAACTGGTGCTGTGACCAGCTTAGCTTTCAGAGTTTCAAACGCCTGCAGACACTCTGTGTCAAACACAAATGGCGTGTCAGCAGCTAGCAGATTGCTAAAAGGTTTTGCAATTTTTGAAAAATCCTTTATAAACCTCCTATAGAATCCTGCATGCCCCAGAAAGCTTCTGATTGCCTTAACATTGGCAGGTGGTGGTAATTTTTCAATTACTTCCACTTTAGCTTGATCCACCTCTATTCCCTTGTTCGAAATCTTGAGCCCAAGGACAATCCCTTCAGTCACCATAAAGTGACATTTTTCCCAGTTTAAAACCAAGTTAGTCTCTTGGCATCTTTCAGAACCAGTGTCAAGTGATCAAGACAGGAGCTGAATGAGTCTCCATATACTGAGAAGTCATCCATGAAGACTTCCAGAAAATTTTCCACCATATCAGAGAAAATAGAGAGCATGCATCTCTGAAAGGTTGCAGGCGCATTACACTGCCCAAATGGCATCCTTCTGTAAGCAAACACTCCAGATGGACATGTGAATGCTGTTTTCTCTTGATCCTGTGATCTACTGCAATTTGGTTGTAGCCTGAATAGCCATCCAAAAAGCAGTAATAATCATGACCTGCTAGTCTTTCTAGCATCTGGTCTATGAATGGTAAAGGAAAATGATCCTTTCTGGTGGCTGTATTGAGCCTTCTGTAGTCAATACACATGCGCCACCCTGTAACTGTTCTTGTAGGAACCAGTTCATTTTTTTCATTATGAACCACTGTCATGCCTCCCTTTTTGGGGACAACTTGGACAGGGCTCACCCAGGGGCTATCAGAAATAGGATAAATAATCCCAGCCTCCAGTAACTTGGTGACCTCTTTCTGTACCACTTCCTTCATGGCTGGATTTAACCGCCTCTTTGGTTGAACCACTGGCTTAGCATCATCCTCCAATAGGATCTTGTGCATACATCTAGCTGGGCTTATTCCCTTAAGGTCACCTATGGACCACCCAAGGGCTGTCTTGTGTGTCCTTAGCACTTGAAGTAGTGTTTCCTCTTCCAGTAGATTTAAAGCAGAGCTTATGATCACCGGAAAAGTGTTACCTTCTCCCAAAAATGCATATTTCAGGGATGGTGGTAGTGGCTTGAGCTCGGGTTTAGGAGGTTTCTCCTCTTCCTGAGGAAGTTTCAGAGGTTCTTTCGATTCCTCTGAATCCTCCAAATCAGGCTGAACATCTTTAAAGATGTCTTCCAGCTCTGATTCGAGACTCGCAGCCATGTTGATCTCCTCTACTAAAGAGTCAATGAGATCAACTTTCATGCAGTTTTTTGGTGTGTCTGGATGCTGCATAGCCTTGACAGCATTCAACTTAAACTCATCCTCATTGACTCTCAGGGTTATTTCCCCCTTTTGGACATCAATGAGAGTTCGTCCAGTTGCTAGGAAAGGTCTTCCTAGAATGAGAGTAGCACTCTTGTGCTCTTCCATTTCCAGCACCACAAAGTCAGTGGGAAAGGCGAATGGCCCAACCCTGACGATCATGTCTTCAATCACGCCTGATGGGTATTTAATGGAGCCATCAACAAGTTTGAGACATATTCGGGTTGGTTTGACTTCTTCAGTTAAACCAAGCTTTCTGATAGTGGATGCAGGTATTAGATTGATACTTGCCCCAAGATCACATAAAGCTGTCTTGGTGCAATTACCCTCTAATGTGCACGGTATCAGAAAGCTCCCGGGATCCTTAAGCTTTTCTGGGAAGCTTTTCAGAATGACTGCACTACATTCTTCAGTGAGGAGAACTCTTTCAGTTTCTCTCCAATCCTTCTTATGAGTCAAGATCTCTTTCATGAACTTGGCATAAGAGGGTATTTGCTCAAGTGCCTCTGCAAACGGAATCTTTATTTCAAGATTCCTGAGATAGTCTGCAAAGCGAGCAAACTGCTTATCCTGCTCCTCTTGGCGGAGTTTTTGAGGATAAGGCATCTTGGCTATGTATTCCTCAACCTTAGTTCCTGCAGGGTTATTTCCTACAGAGGTGGTTGGAGAAGCCTTTTTAGAGGGGTTGTTATCAGCACTTGTGTGTGTCTGATCCCTCACTGGCATTTGAATGCCGGAGTTAGAAGCTGGAGTGGCGTTGGACGCCAACTCCTTAATTGTTCCTGGCGTTTGAACGCCAGAACTGAGCTTCCATTGGGCGTTTGACACCAAATCCCTGCTTGTTTCTGGCGTTTGGACGCCAGAGTTATTCCTCTCTGGGCTCTTACTGTCCTCAGAGGGATTTTGAATAGCAGTTTGTTCATTTCTTGGCTTCCTGCTGCCTTGAAGTGAGGTATTTAATGTTTTTCTACTTCTTAATTGAACTGCTTGGCACTCTTCTGTTATTTGTTTTGATAACTGTTGTTCTATTTTTTTCAACTGTACCTCCATATTTATATTAGCCATTCTTGTGTCTTGTAGTATCTCCTTGAATTTGGCTAGCTGTTTTGTTAGAAAGTCTAATTGCTTATTGAATTCAGTAACTTGTTCTGCAGGACTGAGTTCAGCAGTTACTGTTTTAGCCTCTTCTTTCATGGAAGATTCACTGTTTAGGTACAGATGCTGATTTCTGGCAACTGTATCAATGAGCTCTTGAGTTTCTTCAATTGTCTTTTTCATGTGTATAGATCCACCAGCTGGGTGGTCTAGAGAAATCTGAGCTTTCTCTGTAAGCCCATAATAGAAGATGTTTAGCTGCACCCATTCTGAAAATATCTCAGAGGGGCATTTTCTTAGCATCTCTCTGTATCTCTCCCAAGCATCATAAAGAGATTCATTATCTCCTTGTTTAAAACCTTGGATGTCTAGCCTTAGCTGTGTCATCCGTTTTGGAGGGAAGTATTGATTCAGGAATTTTTCTGACAGCTGTTTCCATGTCCTTATGCTAGCCTTAGGTTGGTTATTTAACCACCTCTTAGCTTGGTCTTTTACAGCAAATGGAAATAGTAATAATCTGTAGACATCCTGATCTACTTTCTTATCATATACCGTGTCAGCAATCTGTAAAAACTATGCCAGAAACTCTGTAGGTTCTTCCTGTGGAAGACCGGAATACTGGCAACTTTGCTGCACCATGATAATGAGCTGAGGATTCAACTCAAAGCTACTGACTCCAATGGAGGGCATACAGATACTACTCCCATATGAAGCAGTAGTGGGGTTAGCATATGACCCCAGAGTCCTTCTGGACTGTTCATTTCCACTTAGGTCCATGATGGAGAAAGGGAGATGATGCAGATTGCAAATAAATTTTTTTTTTTGAAAACTGAAATTAAAATAAAATAACATAAAATAAAATAAATGAAAAATTGACTATAAATTTGAAAATTTGAAGAAAAATAAATAAAAGAAAATTAAAAACTAAATTAATTAATAAAAAAGATTAGAAAAAGATGTGGGTGAGGATTTTCGAAAAAAATGAAGAGAGAGAAATTGGTTAGGAAATTTTGAAAAAGATATGTCTTAAAATTAAAGATACTTGTAAGAAAATAAAATAAAATAAAAATAAATAAAAAAGAAAAGATATGAAAAATATTTGATTTTAAAATTTGATATTAGAAAAGATAAGATAGGCTAGGTAAGAGAAGATAAGGAATTTAAATTAAAAAGTTTTGAAAATTAAATTTTAAATTTGAAAATTTGAAATTTGAAATAAGATAAGATAAGATTTTGAAAAAGATATGATTTTTTTTTGAAAAATATTTGAATTTTGAAATTTTAAAACTAAGATAAGATAAAATAAAAAAATTTAAAATAAAATCTGAATTTTTAAAAGGAAAATTAGAAAAATCAATTAAAATAAAGGAAAAAGATATTTTTGAATTTAAAGAGGAAAGAGAAAAATAATAAGATAGCACAAGACTTAAAATTTTTAGATCTAATGCTCCTTGTTTTCAAAAATTTTGGAGGGAAAACACCAAGGAACACCAAACTTAAAAATTTTAAGATCAAGACACAAGGAAAACTCAAGAACACTTTGAAGACTCACAAGAACAACAAGAACAAAAGAAAGAACACCAAACTTAAAATTTTTAGAAAACCTCAATAAAATTTTCAAAAATTATAGAAAGATTGACAAGAAAACACCAAACTTAAAGTTTGGCACAAGATTTAATCAAAGAAAAATTATTTTTAAAAAAAGATTTTAAAAAGAAGATACCCAATTACCAAGAACATAAACCAACGCTCTAGCCAGTTGAGCTGTAAATGTAACACTTGTTTTAAAGAAGTATTTTTAATAACTAAGAATAAATTTTTTCGAAAACTATTGTTTTGAAAAAGCACAAGAAAAACAAGAAAAGAAACAGAACAAGAAAAACTACAGATCAAACAAGAAAAATAAACAAGAACAACTTGAAGATCCAGGAAAAACAAAGAACACAAATTCGAAAATTTAAAGGAAAGTATAAAATATGCAATTGGCACCAAACTTAAAATATAAAACTAAACTTGAACAGAAAAAACTCAATTATTAGTAAAAAAAAATAAAATTTCGAAAAACTTTTGAAAAATAAAATAAGGATTCTAAAATTTTAACAAGAACAATAATAAAGACTCAAAGACAAATCACAGATTAATAAAGAAAAATAAAAATCTTTTGAAAGATTTTTGAAAAGAAAGCAAAAGACTCTGACCCAAAAGACAAAATCTTCCTAATCAAAGCAACAGGATGAACCGTCGGTTGTTCAAACTCGAACAATCCCTGGCAACGGCGCCAAAAACTTGGTGCACGAAATTGTGTATGCCAATATTAATGGACTATTTCTCACAGCTTCGCACAACTAACCAGCAATTGCACTGGGTCGTCCAAGTAATACCTTACGTGAGAAAGGGTCGATCCCACAGAGATTGTTGGTTTGAAGCAATCTATGGTTATCTTGTAAATCTTAGTTAGGAAATCAATTATAATTATCAGTATGAATTGCGGAGAATAAAAGAGCATGGATTAAATACTTGTTCTGCAGTAATGGAGAATATGTTGGAGTTTTGGAGATGCTTTGTCTTCTGAATCTCTGCTTTCTCCCTGTCTTCTTCTTCACGCATGCAAGGTTCCTCCTATGGCAAGCTGTGTGTTGGTGGGTCACCATTGTCAATGGCTACCATCCGTCCTCTCAGTGAAAAAGGTCCAGGTGCGCTGTCACCGCACGGCTAATCATCTGTCGGTTCCCACTCATGCTGGAATAGGATCCATTGATCCTTTTGCGTCTGTCACTACGCCCAGCCCTTGTGAGTTTGAAGCTCGTCACAATCATTCAATCCCTGAATCTTACTCGGAATACCACAGACAAGGTTTAGACTTTCCGGATTCTCAGGAATGCTGCCAATGGATTCTAGCTTATACCACGAAGATTCTGATTAAGGAATCCAAGAGATATTCATTCAATCGAAGGTAGAATGGAGGTGGTTGTCAGGCACACGTTCATAGGTTGAGGATGATGATGAGTGTCACGGATCATCACATCCATCATATTGAAGTGCGAATAAACATCTTAGATAGAAACAAGCGTGTTTGAATAGAAAACAGAAATAGTTGCATTAATTCATCGAAACACAGCAGAGCTCCTCACCCCCAACAATGGAGTTCAGAGACTCATGCCATCAAAGAGTACAAAATTTAGATCTAAAATGTCATGAGGTGCGAAAATAGACCTCTAAAAGTTGTTTACATACTAAACTAGTAACCTAGGTTTACAGAAAATGAATAAACTATGATAGATGGTGCAGAAATCCACTTCTGGGGCCCACTTGGTGTGTGCTGGGGCTGAGACTTAAGCTTCTCACATGCCTAGGCTGTTTCTGGAGATAAACGCCAGGTTGTAACCTGTTTCTGGCGTTCAACTCCCATTTGTAACCTGTTTCTGGCGTTTGACGCCAGACTGCAACATGGAACTGACGTTGAACGCCATTTTACGTCATCTATCCTTGAGCAAAGTATGAACTATTATATATTGATGGAAAGCCCTGGATGTCTACTTTCCAACGCAATTGAGAGCGTGCCATTTGGAGTTCTGTAGCTCCAGAAAATCTACTTTGAGTGCAGGAAGGTCAGAATCCAACAACATCAGCAGTCCTTTTTCAGCCTGAATCAGATTTTGCTCAACTTCTTCAATTTCAGCCAGAAAATACCTGAAATTACAAAAAAACACACAAACTCATAGTAAAGTCCAGAATTGTGATTTTTATTTAAAAACTAATAGAAATATAATAAAAACTAACTAAATTACACTGAAAACATACTAAAAACAATGCCAAAAAGCGTATAAATTATCCGCTCATCAATGAGCGGATAATTTATACACTTTTTGGCATTGTTTTTATGTAGTTTTTAATATATTTTAGTCACTTTTTATTATATTTTTATTAGTTTTTAAATAAAAATCATATTTCTGGACTTTACTATAAGTTTGTGTGTTTTTCTATGATTTTAGGTATTTTCTGGCTGAAATTGAGGGACCTGAGCAAAAATCTGATTCAGAGGCTGTAAAAGGACTGCAGATGCTGTTGGATTTTGACCTCCGTGCACTCGAAGTGGATTTTCTCGAGTTACAGAAGCCCAATTAGCGCGCTCTCAATTGCGTTGGAAAGTAGACATCCTGGCTTTCCAGCAATATATAATAGACTATACTTTGCCCGAGATTTGATAGCTCAAACTGGCGTTCCAATTCAGCATAAAAATTTTGGCGTCAAAACGCCAGAACTGGCATAAAAGCTGGAGTTAAACGCCAAACTGGCACAAAAGCTGGCGTTTAACTCCAAGAAAGGTCTCTACATGTGAAAGCTTCAATGCTCAGCCCAAGCACACACCAAGTGGGCCCGGAAGAAGATTTCTGTATTAATTACTTATTTATGTAACCCTAGGCTACTAGTTTTCTATAAATAGGACATTTTGCTATTGTATTTTCATCCTTTAATCATCCTTTAATCATCTTTTAATCATGTTTTGATGATTGAACCCTCTTTGGGAGGCTGGCCATTCGGCCATGCCTGGACCTTTTGTTCTTACGTATTTTCAACGGTGGAGTTTCTACACACCATAGATTAAGGTGTGGAGCTCTGCTGTTCTTCATGAATCAATGCAAAGTATTATTGCTTTTCTATTCAATTCACGCCTATTTCTTCTCCAAGATATACTCTCGTACTTAATTTAGTTAAGTCAGAATGAAGGGGTGACCCGTGACAATCACCCAATCTTCATTACTCGCTTAGCCAAGGTCGCGTGCCTGACAACCACAAAGCGATCTACATGACGTTCAACATAGTCATTGGACGACAGCTGGAGTATATTCTCTTGGGTTTCTAATCTAAAATTAGAACCTTCGTGGTATAGGCTAGAATTATTGGCGGCCATTCTTGAGATCCGGAAAGTCTAAACCTTGTCTGTGGTATTCTGAGTAGGATCTGGGAAGGGATGACTGTGACGAGCTTCAAACTCGCGAGTATTGGGCGTAGTGACAGACGCAAAAGGATCAATGGATCCTATTCCAACATGATCGAGAACTGACAGATGATTAGCCGTGCGGTGACAGCGCATTTGGACCATTTTCACTGAGAGGACGGGAGGTAGCCATTGACAACAGTGAAACCCAACATAAAGCTTGCCATGGAAAGGAGTATGAATGATTGGATGAAGACAATAAGAAAGCAGAAGTTCAGGAGGAACAAAGCATCTTCATACGCTTATCTGAAATTTCCACCAATGAATTACATAAGTATCTCTATCTTATTTTATGTTTTATTTATCTTTTAAATATCTTAAACTCCATAACCATTTGAATCTACCTGACTGAGATTTACAAGATGACCATAGCTTGCTTCAAGCCGACAATCTCCGTGGGATCGACCCTTACTCACGTAAGGTTTATTACTTGGACGACCTAGTACACTTGCTGGTTAGTTGTGCGGAGTTGTGACAAAGAGTTGAGATTACAATTGTGCGTACCAAGTTGTTGGTGCCATTGATGATCACAATTTCGTGCACCAAGTTTATGGCGCCGTTGCCGGGGATTGTTCAAGTTTGGACAACTGACGGTTCATCTTGTTGCTCAGATTAGTTAATTTTATTTTATGTTTAAGCTTTTTACTTTTTATTTTCGAAAAAAAAAGAGAAAAAAATAATATTTCTATTTTTTTCTTTAGAGTTTTTAAGAATGAATTCTAGAGTTTCATGATGATTTGTTGAAGTCTGGCTGGTTGTGAAACCATGTCTAAACTTTTGCACCGAGGTTTCAACTTATCATCACAAGAGCTTGTTAATTTCTATCAATTTTGCTATTGAAAGTAATGATCTGCTAAAGCTTGGCTGGCCATTGGCCATGTCTAGTATTTTGGACCGAAGCTTTCATTGAAGGCTTGGCTGGCTAGTAAGCCATGTTTAATTCCTGGACCGGAGTTTTAGACTAACATTGCATGATTCCTGGAATTCTCATTAAAAATTTTGAATTCCTTACTTTCTCTTTTTCCAATTAATTTTCGAAAAAAAATTACAAAAAAAATTTAAAATCACAAAAATAAAAAAAATAATGTGTGTTTCTTGTTTAAGTCTAGTGTCAATTTTTAAGTTTGGTGTCCTGCATATTTTATTTAATTCCCTGCATTTTTCGAATGTATGAATTTTGTTCTTCATTAATCTTCAATTTGTTCTTGATGATTTCCTTGCTCTGATCTTTTAATTCTCTTGTTTTGTGTGTTTTGTTGTTTTTCATATGCATTCTCAATTTATTAGTGTCTCTAATATGAAAATTTCTAAGTTTGGTGTCTTGCATGCATTGTTTATTTGATCTTAGTTTTATTTTGTTGTTTTTCATCATTAAAATTCAAAAAAAATTTCAAAATTATGTCTTTTCAAGTCAATAATACAGAGAATTGAAGATTCAGAACATACAGCAGAGGAATCACAGAGAAAAAGCTAGGCATTCAAAACGCCCAGTGAGGAAGGAAAATTGGCGTTTAAACGCCAGCCAGGGTACCTGGCTGGGCGTTAAACGCCCAAAAGGGTAGTATTTTGGGCGTTAAATGCCAGAATGGATACCATTCTGGGCGTTTAACGCCAGGATGGCACAGGAGGGAAAATTTTGTTTTCAATTCAAATCTTTTTCAAATTTTCATAATTTTTCAAAATCAAATCTTTTTCTAATCATATCTTTTCAATCATATCTTTTCAAAATCAAATCCTTTCCATTTTTTTACTATTTTCGAAAATCCTTGCTACAATTCATGATTTAATTCAAAATTTTCAAGTTGTTACTTGTCTATTAAGAAAGGATCAAATTTTAAATTCTAGAATCATATCTTTTAATTTCTTGTTAGTCAAGTAATCAACTTTAATTTTAAAAATTTCTTTTTTTAATTTGATTTTCAATCATATCTTCTCAATCATATCTTCTCAATCACATCTTTTTCAAAATAATTTTCAATCATATCTTTTTGATTTTTAATTTCAAAATCTTTTTCAAAATCACTTAACTACTTTCTCAATTTTAATTAATGAAAGGAATGGGAGGTGTAACGATGATAATTGTTGAATGAATTGAATGATGAAAAGGATGAATTTGATATGAAATTTTTTTGTGGGGATCGTGGTTATTTACCACCCACCAAATTTGATAAGAAATTATTTTGTGAGGATCGTGGTTATTTACCGCCCATGTGTGTGCTGTTTTTTAATTGAAAACGTCTGTGGGGATCGAACTGGTTTACCGTCCGCAGATGGTGGAGGTTGATAAACCACTATTTTATGTTTTATATTGTGTTTAATTGAGTGGTGTTTATCAATTATTTACCTACTTATTCAAATAAATTGCATGATTTTATAATTCCTTCCTAGTATTGTTTATGGTTGAAAACTTGCTTCCTAGAAACCTTTAATTAGTACATTTTAATTCTCCTTTATACCATTCGATGTTGTGATCCATGTGTTAAGTGTTTCAGGCTTCATAGGGCAGGAATGGCTTAGAAAATAGAGAGGAAGCTTGCAAAAATGGAAGGAACACAAGAAACTAAGGAGATGACCAGCGAACACTGACGCGAGCACATGGCTCACGCGAGCGCGCAAAATGAAGAAATCGCAGCGACGCGAACGCGTGCCTGACGCGTACGCGTGGATAGGAGTCTGCACGAATGACGCAAATGCGTGAACGATGCGCTCGCATGACAAGGAAAATCGTTGAATGACGCGAACACGTGGACAATGCGTACACGTGACCTGCGCGATCTGCATAATTAACAGAAAATGCTGGGGCGATTTCGGGCCGCGTTTTAACCCAATTTTCGGCCCAGAAACACAGAATAAAGCCAGGGAACATGCAGAGACTCAACACGCATCCATAGGCATCCACACATTTTCAGATACATTGAAATTAGGATTACTTTTAGTTTTAGATCTGAATCTAGATTCGCTTTACATTGGTAGTTTATGCTTTTGCTTTGGATTTTGGATGTTGAAGAGTCATCACCTCCGTTGAAGTTACTACTTTAGTTTGTTTCCTTATTCCTTTACTCTTTTCAGTTATTCGTTAATCCTATTCAGATAATTATGTTGCATTTTGGATTTATTAATATATAGAGTTACTTTTACTTTTGAATTAATTTTAATTTTCTATTTTATTTTAATTAATTTATTATGTCTTCTTATATTTTTATGAGTATTATATCCATGTCAATGGAGTAGTTTTTCTACTTGACATGGGGGTTGATTAAGAGGAGACACTTGAGTTGGAAGGCTTAAGTGTCGGTTAAATTGAACATTGTTGGCTAGTTCTGTATTTACTAACGCTAGACCTTCCTAAGGGAGAGGACTAGGATTTGCGAATAAGGGTTAGCTTAATCACTTGACTTTCCTTTATTTAGTAAGGGTTAACTAAGTGAAAACAACAACCTTTTCAACACTACACTTAAGAAATCCCAACAAGGATAGAACTTCCAATTAATCATTTCCCCAGTCAAGGCTTTTTATTTAGAATATCAATAATTATTATTAGTTTATTTTTATTGTTCTAATTTATACTTATTCAATTGATCATCATTATTCAACTCTCAAAACTCTCGGAAAATTCCTAGTTAATAAAATAGCACTCTTTCCTGCAACTCGTTGGGAGACGACCTGGGATTCATACTCCCAATATCTTTAATTCTAATTTTTGTGACAATCCTTTTTAAATTGATAAGCGGATTTTAGCTGGTTAAGAACTATACTTGCAACGTATTTTGTTTATTAATTTCTTAGCTGGTCAGTTTTCGCCCCCATCAATTTTTTAATAAAGCTTGTGAAGAACTCCATCAAAGCTTGAGAAATTTACTTGGTATTGATAGAGCTTATTGGAAGTCCAAGCATTGGTGGAAGTTTCAAGACGAGTTCAAGCACAAGCCACCATGACAAGGAGCTTACCAAATGTCCAACTTAAGGACTTTAACAAAAAGTGCTAGGTGGGGAGACAACCCACCATGGTATATTCTTTCCTTTTTGTTCTTAGTTTTATTTTATTTTATTTTCATTTGTGTTCATTCATAATTTCTGTATAGTCATCTACATTCTACATTTAGCATTCTGCATACTGCATAAAAAAAATCGCACGCGATGCGCAAGCGTCGCTGACGCGTCCGCGTCATATGTGCCTTGGACACGAGAAGAAAGGAAGCAGAGAGTCACACGAGAGTGTGGCTGGAGGCGTGACTTAGGCACAAACATGCCCACGCGACCGCGTCAATGACGCGTCCGTGTCATTCTGAAAAAGAGCCTCCCACACGTCCGCGTCACCCACGCGAACGCGTGGCCCTGCAAAATCGACGTAAAGAGGTGTATGGCAGAGAGTTATGATGGAGCTGGGCTGAACTCGTGCTAGAAGCACAAGCCCTATCACGCGAACACGTGCACCACGCGTCCGCGTCATTTTTCAAAATATGCCATTCACGCGATCACGTCACCCACGCGAACGCGTCTCCCTAAATTTTAGCAAAATGCATTCAAAACAGAAAGTTGTGCCAACGCACGGCTGCACTCGCGCCAATAGCACAAACAGGTCACGGGATTGCGTGACCCACGCGTCCGCGTCACCTGAACTTATCACACACCATGCGATCGTGTGCTCCAAGCATCCGCGTCGCATGCGACGCATAGTTTATCCAGATCAGCGCCAGAATTCCTATCTTTTCTTCTCCAATCCTACTTATCTTTCTATTATCATTCTTTCTTCTTTTTTTTATCTTTTCTTATTCTTTCTTCCTCCTTTCTTACTTTCTTTTTCTTCGTTTATCTACCTTCTCATCATTATTCTCTTTCATTCTATTTTTCCTATTGCATTTGTATACTTTCATTCATTGCATTTTAATTTTCTGCATATTTTTATTTTCTTTTTTTATTATTTTTCCGTTGGTGTTAAATTTTCTTATTTAACTGTTGCATCTTCTCTTGAATTATCCTGGTGCTTCATGACTTGTTTTATTCTGATTGGGCAGTATTATTTAAATCAATGCTAATCTTTTATGATACTTGCACTCCTCTTGAACTTACACTGTCTTTTATTACCCACACTCTTTCCTTTTGTTGCAATTTTTGCACTATTGATATGCCGTTTGCTCCTACTGTCTTCTCACTTGTATGTTGTAGCTACCATGTAATTGAGACCCTTATTATTTGGCATTAACACCCATATTTCATTTGTTTTCTATCTTTGTTTCTGGGTTACTTTTTTTCTTTTCCTCTTCTTTCAGGATGGCCACCAGAAAAGGAAAGAAAAATAACTTCTATATGGGGCGACAGACAAGTCCACCTGCACAATCTTTGGAGAAAAACATTAGTTGAAGCAACCCGTCCACCTGCACATCTTAGCATGCACCGAGGACGGTGCAATCTTTAAGTGTGGGGAGGTCGATACCAATCTCCATGGGTTAGTTATTTCCTTCTCAACACCAAATGTTTAAATTTTCTTTGTAGTTCATTGTTGCATTTACATGTTTGTTTGATTTTGTGCATATTTTACCACGACTTGGTTGAAGTAATATTTTCTTTTTCAAGAAACTTTTTATAGCATTTCACTAATTTGAATTAAACCTTTTGAAAAACTTGTTTGAAGAAATTTTATTTTGGAACATGGTTTAGAGCTCGAACACACAAAACCTGTGAGATTTTTAGCCTATTTGAGTTGGTTGCATTTTATCAACCAATATTTTGTTTTTGGTGTGTTATTCTCTCTAAAATTGTGATCTTTGTCTTGCTTAATTTTATATTTCCATGGTTTGATGTATGCATGCACTTATATGATTGAGTCCTTTGTTTCACTGAGCTTACATACCCATATGGCCTTAACCTTTCATTATCCTTTGCAAACCAATTTGAGCCTATTTTACCCCTTTTATTCTTTACTTTAGCACATCATTAACTCTAAGCAGAAAACAATAATGTCCTTAATTTGAATCCTTGGTTAGCTTATACTAGTGAGAGTGCCCATAAATTAAGTGTGGGGAAAGTGGGTTTGGAAACATTTGGTTTGAGAATTGAGTATGTTAGAATTTTCTGAAGATGTGAAAGAAATGTTTAGGACATGTTCATGCATTCAATAATTTAATCATATGCATTGAGAAAAATAAAAGAAAAAAAAAATATATATATATATAAAGAGAAAAGGAAAAGAAAAATAAAGGAGAAAAAGAAAAGAAAAAGAGCAAATAAGTAAAAGGGGACAAAATGCCCCAAAGTAAATAATGAAAGCAATGCATATGTACTGTACTCGAAATTAGGATGCATGAATATGTGGAAAACATGGTTAATGGATAGTTAGATGTGGTATTATGATTACATGGATTGTCTAAAGTTAGGTAGAAAGTTTAAGTTAATTAAGGATTCAGATTTTAGTCCACTTGGCCAAATACAATCCTACCTTGACCCTAACCCCATTACAACCCTTAAAAGGCCTCTTGATATGTGTATCTGTGAATTAAATTTTTGTTGATTGTTAGATGAAGAGCAAGCCTTAGAAAGCAAGGTTAGTAGAGAATTGAGAGAATCGAACCATAAACACTTGAGTGATTAGAGTGTATACACTTCTGGTGAGGGTTCGACGCTCGATTCTTTGTTCCCGGCTTTCATGAGCTATTTTCTTCTGCAAGTTTACTTGTACTTTATTTTGTGATTTGAATTAGTAAAATCCAGTTCATATTTGTTCTTGAAAGGTTTATTTACTTTTCACCAAGTTGGTAGAAATATTTTTTCATGTAGTTGCATTCATATAGATAGGTTGCATTACATACTTTCTATCATTCCTCTTCACTCTTATAGTTTCTCTTGAGCTTAGCATGAGGACATGCTAATGTTTAAGTGTGGGGAGGTTGATAAACAACTACTTTATGGTTTATCTTGTGCTCAATTGAGTGGTTTTTATCAAGTCTCTGTACACTTATTCATACTAATTGCATGGTTTTACGTTTTCCTTCCTAATCTTGTGCTATGATTGAAAACATGCTTCTTTGGCCTTATATTTACTAATATTAATCCTCTCTTATTACCATTTGATGCCGTGATATGTGTGTTAAGTGTTTTTAGAGATTACAGGACAGGAATGGCTTAGAAGATGGAAAGGAAGCATGTAAAAGTGGAAGGAATACAAGAAACTGAAGAAACTGCTAAAGCTGTCCAGCCTGACCTCTTGGTACTAAATCAAACATAACTTGAGCTACAGAGGTCCAAATGATGCGGTTCCAGTTGTGTTAGAAAGCTAACGTCTGGGGTTTCGCAACGATATATAATTTGTCATAGCTGCTCTGAAGCCAAGCGACGCGCATGCGTGGATCACGCGGACGCGTGACCTGGCAAAAAACGCAATCCACGCTAACACGTGGACGACGCTTCCGCGTGACTTTGCAGCGACTTGTACGTACCAGAAATCACTGGGGTCGATTTCTGGATAGTTTTTGACCCAGTTTTTAGCCCAGAAAATACAGATTAGAGACTATAAAGTGGGGGAATCAATCCATACAACAGATACAACATATACAACTTCATTATTCATAATTTTAGGTTTAGATGTAGCTTTTAGAGAGAGAGGCTCTCTCCTCTCTCTTAGGATTTAGGATTAGGATTAGGATTTAAGATTTCTATTATGATTAGGTTACTTGTCTTCAATCACAGGTTCAATGTTCCTTTAATTTACTTTCTAATTTTAATTATTCTATTACTTTAATTGTTATTTATCTTTTCAATTTGGCTTATGAACTTCATGTTAGAGTTGATTTCTCTATTTAATATAATTTGAGGTATTTCAGATTTAAGATTTCTTTCTTTTATTTATGTTACTGCTGCTTCCAATTTGAAGGTATTTTTATTCGAGTAGATTTTCTCCCTTTTTTGCTTTGGTTAAGTAATTGGTAACACTTGAGTTATCAGACTCAGCAGTTGACTAAAAATTGGGATTGCTGATTGATTTGGATCGCTCTAAAGCTAATCTTTCCACAGGAGTTGACTAGAACTTGAAAATCAAATTGATTGGTCCACTTGACTTTTCTTTATTTGGTAAGGGTTAAATAAGTGGGAGCAAAATCCAATTCTCATCACACCTGATAAGGATAACTAGGATAGAATTTCTAGTTCTTATACCTTGCCAAGAGATTTTCTAATTATTAATTTATTTTTCTTGACATTTAAATTACTTGTTCCTTATTTCAAAAACCCAAAAATATACAATTTCCAAAACCAATAACAAATCATACTTCCCTGCAATTCCTTGAGAGGACGACCCGAGGTTTGAATACTTCGGTTATAAATATTATTGGGTTTTGTTACTTGTGACAAACAATTTTTTTTGTACGAAAGGATTCTTTGCTGGTTTAGAAACTATACTTACAATGCGATTATTTTTATAAAATTCTAAATTAGCAGGAATCCGATCGTCAGGGATCGAGGTGATTTACCGCCCACTAGGTGAGGATCGTGGTCACCAGTTTTTAAGAGGACAATGTTTGAGTTAGCTACCGAACATGTCGGGTTGGCTGTATAATGATAAACCCCGATTTCATGGTTTATCTTGTGCTTATTTTGGGGAATTTTATCACCTTTTTCCACATTTATTCAATGAAATAGCATGGTTTTGTAATTCTCCCTTGAATTGTGCTTAAGTGTAAAAACATGCTTTTTAGGTCCTTAAATTGGTGATTTTGATTCACTTTGATTCCATTCGATACCTTGATGTGTTTGTTAAGTGATTTCAGGTTCATAAGGCAAGTATTGGATGGAAGAAATGAGGAGAAAAGCATACAAAGTGGAGAATGCATGAAGAAACAAAGATTGGGAATTCATCGATGCACCGCACGCGTACAAGGCGCGCACGCACGAAAGTGGTTTTACACAGAGACGTGCACGCGTACATGCCGCATCCTCGCGGATGAAGAAACAGCCAATCGACGCGCACGCGCACATGGCGCGTACGCGTCGATACCAGCACGTGACCCACTTAATGGCAAATCGCTGGGGGCGATTTCTGAGCTGCCCAGGCCCAAATCCAACTAGTTTCTGAGTGTATTTCATGCAGAATTGAAGTCCAAGCAAATGGGGAGCAATCGGTTAGTCAACATGAGCCTTTAGTTAGTTTTTTAGAGAGAAAAGCTCCCTCTTCTCTCTAGAATTAGGTTAGGATTAGGGTAGATTGTTATGGATCCATGTTTAATTCCTTGCTTTCATCTTGTTTCTTTTATAATCTCTCATGTCTACGTCTTGATTTTCTTAGTTGTAATGTTAATTTCTCATTTTGTTATCTTGTTTGTGATGATGAACTCATGTTGGATTTGGTTTGCAATTAATGCAATTTGATGTTGATGTTTCTTGCATGATTGATCTTGCTTGGTACTGTTAATTTCTTGCTTATGATATTCATGGTTCTCCTTAATTTTAGCAATTTGTGATGTTTACTTTTCTTGCCTACTAGGTGTTTGATAAAATATTTCCTATAATTTTTTAGTAGTTCTCTTGACCCTTGGCCTAGGCTAAAGGGGATTGAGTGATCTTGAGTCCTTGGGTTTTGTTGAATTGGTAATTTTAGAACCCTTGTGGATCAATTTGATAACCATTGACTCTAGCCCACTACTAAGTTAATTAGTAGCTAGGTTGGGACTTATGGATTGATGTTGATCAAGCCATTTGACGTACTCCAAGCCTAGGAGTAGACATTACGTGCTTAAGGCTTTAGTGAGTAGACCTAATGAGCTCGGTTCCACATGATTATTAATATTTGGATTATTGACAAGGATAGTGATCTCATTTACCTAAGTCTTAGCCAAGAGTGTTTTATCTTGCTTCCTTAATTTCTTGTTCGATTTACTTTCCTTGCCATTTACTTTATTGCCCATTTCATCAACCAAACCCCTTTTACTCCTCATAGCTAATAATTGACCACTTCATTGCTATCCTCGTGAGACGACTCAGAGTCTAAATACTTCGGTTAATTCTTATTTGGGGTTTGTACATGTGACAACTCAACATTTTTTTAATGCGAGAGTTGTTTGTTGGTTTGGAGCTATGCTTACAACGAAGTAATTCTTTTCTATAAGAAGAAAATCTAGACCATCGAGCAAACGTCATCTATCATATAACCGACAGATAAGACTCATCAGCCATAGGGTAGGCATACATCATATGCATATGTGTCTTTTGTTTGATTGTGCATTAATTAGGCTTGCCTATGTGATTACTATGCTTACTTGCTATATTTGCTACCTACTGTTTTTGTATCCTACTTGTGTTTGCTTTGTCTGTATTGCCTGTCTGTGCACCAGAGTTTTAGAGGATTGGAGGAAGGAGGAAGTTAGGGCCTAAGTTAGAAAGGAATTAGAAATAAGAACCTTAGATAGCCTACCATGTTTAAGGTTTTCCATTTATAAACTTTAAGATTTAAATCTGAGTGTCGAAGTTATAGGATCGCCTCTGGCTTTCCCAGGACCTTATATATTATGTATGTGGGCACCATTACCATGCTGAGAACCTCCGGTTTTCATTCCACATCTATGTTTTTGTTTTCAGATGCAGGTCGAGATGTGCCTCGGTAAGCATCTCGAGTCTTCTTTGGCAAGCGAAGTTGGAAAGTTATATTTTGGAATTATCTGTTATGTATTTTCTGTTTATAGATTCTCCTATGTGTATATATAAATAAATGATGTAAACACCTCTTAGAGGCTTTTTGGAGAACTAGGTGTTTTCTTTGTGCATGTTGGGTTATCTTGGGATATATACTTATGCTTATATATGTATTTATACTCCAGCCAGACTTAGCTTCACAGGTTACATTCGGAGCTTGATATTCTGTATTTTGGTATTCAAATCTTTGTATATACTCATGTCTTACCCTTATATTTTCTCCAATTTCACGTTTACAGTGTAATGCGCTTTTCTTTTCGCGATTTTGCTTAAACCTTTCTTCAAGGCTCCTAGTTACAAATTTCTTCAACTATATCTACATATATATTTTATTCTTAGAGGTTATAATACCTCACCACCTCTATTTTATAACTTAAGTGTAAGGCTCTATGTGGTAGGGTGTTACATTACGGTATCAGAGCAGTTCGTTCTTGTAGAGCCTGAAGGACGAACTGACTATGCTTCTGGACATACTCTAGGTTTTTTTACATGCTAAACTAGGTTATCTAACTGATAAATATGGTATGAATGTTCATGAGCATGCATTTGGGACTTTGAAGCACTAGACTTGTGATATTGAGACTAATCACATTGATATCACTTGTTTGGTGTGAACAGAAACCAGATGGCGACTCGTGGATGCGGTCGCAGGCAAGGCAGAGGTAGAATAGGTACTGCGGATCTTGAAACAACGAGAAATGACGCTGTGAACTTTATGGCTGCCTTGAAAAATATGGCTGTGGCTATGCAGGCGACAGCTGAAGCGCTAGGGAATCAAGCTGGAAATGGGAACGGCGCTAATGGGGATAACAGGCCAATGACGGTTGCAACTTTTCTGAAGATACATCCACCGATCTTCGGAGGAACCACGAACCTCACTGAGGCCGACAACTGGTTTCAAGCAATCGAGCAAGCTTTACAAGCACAACAAGTCCTTGAAGATCAACATGTTGAGTTTGCAACTTATCAGTTAGTGGGTGAAGCCCCCTATTGGTGGCAAGGGACGCAATGCCTTTTGCAACAGGGTGATACTGCTATACCCTAGGATGCATTCTGAACTGAGTTTTACAAGAAATATTCCTCAACTCGGTCAGAACAGCTAAGGAGCTTGAATTGCTGCAATTCAAACAGGGTCAGATGTCGGTCGCTGAATACACGAACAAGTTTGAGGAATTGTGCCGATTCTCTAGGATTTGTCAGGAAACTCCAGGAGACTTTAAGGAGTGGAAGTGCATCAAATATGAAGGAGGACTTCGAAGTGATATATTGAGTTCTGTGGGCCCGATGGAAATCAAAGTTTTCTCAGGCTTGGTAAACAAGAGCAGGGTCATGGAAGAATGTTTAAAGAAGGCTACTGTGGCAGGGGTTGAAAGCCAAGAGTTCCGCCGAAGGGACCACAACCAGAATTTTGCACCGAGGGGCCAAGAGTTCAAGAGGAGTGGTAGTGTCCAGGGGATTGATAAAGGGAAGCAAGTGACGCCTTACCCAGAGGATGTGAGGTGCCAAAGGTGCAAAAGTTTTCATCCAAATAGGCCATGCTGAAAGGGTTTAAGTCTGTGTTATAGGTGCGGGGCACCGGGTCATATCTCCAGAAATTACTCTCGTAGAAAGGCTCAGGACGCTGATCAATCGTGACCACAAGGTGGGAGTAATACTGAAAAATGTTAATAGAATTCTAATTGCATTATATAATATTGGGAATGCCGTGTTTAGACATAGTGTATAACGTATGTGAAGATTTAGAGCTGAAAGTGTTAAGACTTAGTTGTGATTCTAGCGTGCTTATACCAACTTCTCAACTTATAATACTTAGACTCGAGGTTCCTTCTTGCTTACCACTGATAGGATTGGACTGGTTATCAATGCACCGCTTGTTGCTGAATTGCTTTGAATATACAATTCGATTTATGTCCGAAGGGTCTGAAAAAGCTGATGGTCGCGAGGGGTAGTATTTGAATTCTATGATGGTGAGCTATAATGGAGAGAGATTGATTGAGCTCTGAGTATCCATGGACCTTCGTGATCCGATTGATTCTTTTTCCCTTATAACTTGCTCGAGGTTTTGTTTCAGATTCTTTGTTTGTTAAAGATTTAATTGTCTCTCTAATTCTATTTCTTACTCGCACATAATCATGCATGAACTTTGTACTCTCCAAGGCGAGCCTAATTTTGTTTTGATACAACCAAGCAATTCTTGAATCTTTGAAAACTAGCAGTCGAATTGCTTTTCTTTGTGAACTTGTATTTCTTCAAAAATTGATGGAGACTTAATTCAATATGCCTTGCTTCTTTCTAATCAAAGTGTTTAATTTGGCTTCCCTCCGTGAGATACATCTTAATTCTTATCCTGTATATTTCATAAAATTTTCTACAACTTTATTTAATCAGAACACAAGACATCCTTCTAATTTCTTGCGAACACCGTTTGGGTTGTTCGTTTGTCCTTTGAGCTTAGAATCTTTTTGAAAATCAACTCGAGCTTGATTTTGTATCATGCACAATTCTTAGATATAACCCTCGGAGCATTAGTTCCTTAGAACATGATTGGTGGACGCAGAAGATGAAGCCTGAGCATGTGCAGGATCATGGGGAGTTGTGATGTTTAATTTCCGTAGATTGAACCGTAAGTATACACCATTTGTATGGATGCCTAAATGCGAATGAAGCTTTCGAACCTTGAAAGAAATAAATTAACTACAATGTCAGTACTCGTGATTACCTAAACCTGACGAACCATTTAAGCTAAGGCTTACTACGATACATTACCAAAGGGCTTAGGAGACGTGTTGATGCAATATTATGATCTATTGGTGGATGCCCTGAGCAAGAAGTCTCTGAGTATTGTTTGGAGGACAATTAAGGAGAATAAACCGTTTAATAAGTTTGGAATATTAGGTTGGAAGATGAGAAAGTGGATGGAGGTGTCAGACTGGATCAACTGCAAATGTTAAACAATTGTGAGGCTAGAAATTCAGAGAGCGCAGTAAGAGGATAAGAAGCTACCAAGAATATCGAATCTTGTTGAACAAGGGAATCAAGAAGATATCAATGGAAAATATGAATGGAATTTAAATGTATAAGAAAAGACTTAGTGTGCCGAATCTCGAAAGTAGACACGTAAACTATTGTCCAAAGCACACATGAGCGAACCTTTGATTCACCTTAAAGTTACTAAAATATATCACGAAAGATAAAGTAGTAGTGCATATAACTCAGCGTTTAACTGGTTATAGAGAAGACTATTTCTTGGAAGCTCAGGCGTCCTAGGTCCCAAATCGAAAGCCAAGACAACAGAGAAAAACCAAGCAAATTCAAGTTGAGATTTTGACTGAGCAAAGCAGATAGGAAAGTTATGCGGACCGGGAGAGAAACCCTAGATAGTTTAAAGAAAGAAGTTACACATTCTTTGAGATTGCTTCAATAGACTAGAATTGAGGGGCAATCAAGATTAAGGGGATGAAATCGAGGTGTATCGAGCCGTTTGAAGTATTAAGACGGATTGGTGGCCGGAAATGTATCAAATAGTTTTACTACCATATCAATTAAATTAGAAGAAGATTTAACACTTCAAGTACTTTTGGTTAGAATGAACAATACCAGTGTTGAGCGACTACGCTGAAGAGTAGTACCATTAGTAAAGGATTCTTGGAGTCGAGCTGGAATCGAGGAACACACTTGAGAGCTTGAAATTCGGAATGGGAAGTGACTCCCGCACCTATTATCAGGTAACTGAATCAGAATTTTTGCGACAAAATTCTTAATTAGGTGGGTAGGATCTAAACCTCGTAAAATTAATAAATAATTATCCAATAAATTAATTATTATTCAAAGATATTAGGAAATTAAATTTTATAGTTTAGAGAAGTAGAAATATTAAAAATACAAATTTTCACACTAATTTTAAAGATTTTGGCCCAAAACCGGGCCAACAGGGCGAACTGGTTGAACTAGGCCTAAATCAGCCAAGTCCCAACCTATATAAGCTTCCAACCGAAGCTTTCTCCTTCATTTTTCACTTCGATACGCTGAAAGAAGAGAAGAGAAAGAGCATAACTGAAACCCTTAACGTCTCTGAAATTCCATTGTCCGTAACTTTCAATCCGGAGCTCCGATTGACAAGCTGTTAGTGACAATGCGTTCATCTCAAAATTCTCTACAAAACCCATATATCAATTTCATAAGAATCTAGAATTTTTCTTACTCTGTCACTCTTCCCTAATTTCAAAATTTAAGATTTTGAGTTTGATAGATTATGTGATTTTGATGTTTTAAGCTTGAGTTAGCTTGAGGAAACTATTAGGTTTTGTTCATTTGAGCTGTGGGTAAGGTAAGGAACTCTTATTTCTTTGGTGAAATTCAAATTTAGTGAATTCTATATCGATTATAGTGATATTGTATGAATTAGATTGTGTTCTTATTGATTTAGAGTTCAATTGGGCGGTTTGGAATAAAATTCGGGTGATTAAGCTTGAGGAATTGATGTTTGGATGTTTAGAGCTTGTGAAATGAGAGGTTTTTGAGGTGTTTCAAGTTTAGGGAGGAATCGGCCAAGGTATGGTTTTGTTTTCTCGTAGATAATATATAATATTTTGTGAAAACATAGGCTAACTGACCATAGGATGTTGGAAATGTGGGAATATGTTAATGCTAGTAACCTTGATGGAAATGTGAAATTATATTGTGAACGAGTTGATGAATGATGATTTTGTTGAATTAGTTGTAGAAACTGTATTAATTAAAGTTGTTGATGGGAGTTGATGAATGATTATTGATGAATGTGAGTATTGATAATGAAAGATTCAGAATTGGTTGAGTTATGTTTGTGTGTATATATATATATGTGTGTGTGTGTGTGTGTGTGTGTGTGTGTGTGTGTGTGTGTGTGTGTTTGTTGAATAATGAATGAATTGAGAGTTAGAAATGATTTTGATATTGGAATTGGTTTGGCTTATTGGAAATGATTTGAAAAGGGTTTGAAATGTGGGTTGGTTGGGACCTGAGAAGGGTGGAAAAGTCCAAATTTTAAAGGAGATGCTGCCGAAATTTTTATAAAAATTAGAGATTTACTTTGAATTATTATTTAGACAAGTATGGATAAAAGAATTATATTATTTGACTTTGATTTATAAAGAAAGGAAATGCATTATGTTTTGGAACATGATTTATTAAGAAAAGTATTTTGTTTTGAGTTTTACTTAGTTAAGAAGAGAATTATGTTTTGAGTATAAATTATTGATGAACGGAATGGGAGGTGTGATGATGATAATTATTGAATGAATTGAATGATGAAGAGGATGAATTTGATATGAAATTTTTTGTGGGGATCGTGGTTATTTACCGCCCACCAGATTTGATAAAAAATTATTTTGTGGGGATCGTGGTTATTTACCGCCCATGTGTGTGTTGTTTTCCAATTGAAAATATCTGTGGAGATCGAGGTGGTTTACCACCCACAGATGGTGGAGATCGAGGTGGTTTACCGCCCACTAGGTGAGGATCGTGGTACTATACCACTTACCAGTTTTCAAGAGGATGATGTCCGGGTTAACTACTGGACATGTCGGGTTGGCTGTATAACTGATAGATGAGACTCATCAGCCATAGGGCAGGCATACATCATATGCATATGTGTGTTTTGTTTGATTGTGCAATAATTGGGCTTGCTTATGTGATTACTATGCTTACCTGCTATATTTGCTACCTGCTGTATCTACATCCTACTTGTATTTGCTTTGTTTGTATTGCTTGTTTATGCACCAGAGTTTTGGAGGATTGGAGGAAGGCGAAAGTTAGGGCTTAAGTTAGAAAGGAATTAGAAATAAGAACCTTAGATAACCTACCATGTTTAACGTTTTCCATTTATAAACTTTAAGATTTAAATCTAAGTGTCGAAGTTCTAGGATCGCCTCTGGCTTTTCCAAGACATTATATATTATGTATGTGGACACCATTACCATGCTGAGAACCTCCGATTCTCATTCCACATCTATGTTCTTGTTTTTAGATGCAGGTCGAGATGTGTCTCGGTGAGCATCTAGAGGCTTCTCTGGCAAGCGAAATTGGGATATTATATTTTGGAATTGTCTGTTATGTATTTTCTGTTCATAGATTCTCCTATGTGTATATATAGATAAATGATGTAAAAACCTCTTAGAGGCTTTTTGGAGAACTAAGTATTTTCTTTTTGCATGTTGGGTTTATCTTGGGATATATACTTATGCTTATATATGTATTTATATTCCGGTCAGCCTTAGTTTCGCAGGTTGCATCCGAAGCTTAATATTCTGTATTTTGGTATTCAACTCTTTGTATATACTCACGTCTTACCCTTATCTTTTCTCCGATTTTACGTTTACGAGTGTAATGCGCTTTTCTTTTTACGATTTTGCTTAAACCTTTCTTCAAGGCTCCTAGTTACAAATTTCTTCAACTATATCTACATATATATTTTATTCTTAGAGGTCGTAATACCTCACCACCTCTGTTTTACGACTTAAGCGTAAGGCTCTGTATGGTAGAGTGTTACACATATCATTTTGTTTATCTTTTTTTTTTCATATCATTTGGTATCAGAATTCAAGTATTAGATTAATCTTTATTAATCTATATCTGTTCTTCTTGTATTCAAAAAATAAAAAAAGTGTACAGTATCTTTTACGTTTTTCTTTATGTTCTTGTCTTTCTTGTTTATATTTCATTATTATCTTGTCATCTTGTTAATTTTTTATATTTAAAAAAATAAAAAGACTTACAGTGCAAAAAAAAGAAATGATCTTCTTTATATTGTCTCTTTTCATATACTATTTTTTCAGCTGCAAAATTTCATGACGAATTTTTTTTGAAGATGGAGAGAATTATACGTACTTCAAATGTTCGTAATATGAAGATATCAAATATTATTTAAACGTTATTAGTTTATTTTTTTTATATATTTTGATTTTTGCTTATTTAGTTATTAGATTAGACTTTATGTTTGTGGACTTTAGGGTTTTCTTTGTTTTAACCTAATAAGAGGTTATAAATACCTCCTTAGCAATTGTAGTCGTAGCATTGAGTGATTAGCGGTGCCAAAGCACTTTTTGGCTTGTGATGAAACCATGGTGTAGACAAGTGAGGTTGAGTGAGTTCCTCTCTTGTTGCATGGGGAATTAGATAGAAGGTTGATGAGTTCATTCGATTTAATTCTCAAACTATAGTGTGAACAAGTGAAGTTGAGGAGTCCCTTTCTTGTTACATCAAAAAATTGAATAAAAAACTAGAGTGATTCTTTTTGTATCCAATTTCATTCTATTCCTTTTATTTTCTATTTCAATTTTAATGTATCTTTCTTATTCAATTTCATTTCATGTTATTTTGTTTATTTTTTTTCCGTATCAGTATCATGTCTACTTGATTCAATTCGAAGGTGATCTGAAATAAACCGGGTTAAACTGGATCGATTTGATAACAATTAGTATATATAAATTTGTAAATTTTATATACTAAAATAATAAATTTTATTTTTAAAAATTAAATTTAACAAAAATTATATCATATTTATACCAATATAAATTATTTTAAAATAAAAATAATATCGTATAATATAAAAAATATTAATTGAAGTATAAAAATATATTTTAATATTACTGATTTTATTCTAAAATATATTTTTTATTATAAAAAATGACTTCGAACTGAGTGACCGAAGTATAATATAAACCCAACTCGAAAATAATTTAGGATAAAAATGACAAATCCAAATTTGACAAAATTTATATTGGGTCCGGTTCAAGTCTTGATCATTCTACTTTTAAATTTGATGTATGTGCAAAGGTGGTTGGGACTTACTATGTAGTAGAGTTATCATTGTAGCTAATATATAATCAATATACAACAGTATTAACGAACAACAATACATAGAATCTTTTCTTAAATAAATTAATAAATATTATTATTTTTAATAACAAAACTTAAAAAAAATTATATACAAGTATTTTTTTTTTTGTTGCAGTTCGTCTAAGGAACAGATGAAGTAATCTCAATATCATGAAATTCGTGCAAAGGAGAGATGAATTAATTTCTTTAAAGTGAACTAATTTTTTTTAAAGCAGTTTGCCTATGCCAAAGATAAATTGACTTAATGTTTATACTGTTCGTCCAAGCTATGAGCGATTTGCTTTGCTTTTGCTCAGTTTGTCCATTCCAACGGTAATATAGCTCCACCAATAATAAAAATATAATCTACAAATTTTTATAAATGTGAGACAGTAATTACATTAAAAATTATATTCAATCTCACTCTATTTATCTTTTTTCATAGCCTAGTAACTTTTGTTCTATTAAGTTAATCTAATATAAAATAATTAAAAATTATTATGAATACAATTTAACTAAAATAATAATAATAATAATAATAATAATAATAATAATAATAATAATAATAATAATAAATACACTAACATAATTAAATAATAACAATAATAAAGAATAATTAAACTAACATAATAAATAATAATTAAACTAAAATAAATATAATTATAACATGTCAAAATGGGATAAAATAATTATAACATATTAATTAATCCTAAATTAAAAATAAAAAATAAATAATTAGAACATATTAAGCTTACACAATAAATTCAAATAACATATTAATCTAAATACTCTTTAAATATAATAATATCTAATATTATTCAATATAATATTATCTAAATTAATGCCCTTTCTATATAATTATTATCTAATCTAATTTTATCTAAATATTTATTTCTATAATACTTATACATGATATAAGTAACAAAATAAAAAAAAAGGAAAAAAACTTATTTAGAAGAGTTTTATCCGTAATGAGGAGAGTGAGATGTTAAAATTCTGTGGTAAAAAGTACAATTGAAGGATAAAGAGGAGAGTGAGAAGATGTTAAAATTCTATGGTAAAAAGCACAATTGAGAGATAAGGAAACTACTTTTTATAGAACGACAAAATGATGAGTTCGTTTAACCTAAAAACGAATTAAGTAGATAGACATTTTATCGATCACATATGCGAACTCAATTAAAAAAAAAACGGTTTGCTGAACCTATAGGCAAGCTGAGTGAAAGACCCAAAAAAAAAAAATTAGATGTTCATAAATAATAAATCTTTTTTCTTTTTTTTGAAAATAATAATTTTTTTATTTTATTTAAAAAAAACTCCACTACATGTGAAGCAATTTTGTTAGTCTAAAATATAAGGAATGTTATTTGTGTGTCGTATAGACTCGACATTGAAAACTTAAATTTGACATTAAATTATGAGATTTTAAAACGTAAAATTTGAGTTTTGTTAATGTCTTTTTTTTGGTGAACTAGGGGGTCAAGGACCCAAGGAAAGGGAACAGAAACAAACAGCAAGCAAAAATAAAAGACTCAAGACCCCCTTAGCCTAAGGGTCTCGAAACAGTCACACAGAATAGCATAGTTAATAAAGGGGGGGGCTTTATCAAACAGGTGCAGCCCTATAGGGAGTTCTTGTCCCTTCTTAGCAAGTAGATCCGCCACAGAATTTGCTTCACGGAGGGAGTGTAACCAGGTGATTTTCTGGATTCTAGCTGCCAAGCCACGAATGTCCTGGACTAGAGGAGCACAGGGGTGAGTGGGGCTGCATCCGCGGTTGATGAAGTTGATGGCCTCAGCGGAATCAGATTCAACAAAAAGACACTGGTAGCCCTTAGTAGTAGCAATACTCAGTCCATGGATAACTGCCCATAATTCTGCGTGCATAATCGAACAGTTCCCCAAGTTGCAGGAGAATCCTTGTAGAAATCTCCCATCTGAGTTTCTAAAAACACCGCCACAGGCTGCATTCCTTGTGTGACCAAACCAGGACCCGTCAACGTTAACTTTAACACACCCCTCCTCCGGACAAGACCATCTAATGAGAGATTCACCAGCAGCTTGGGACTTCTGCGGCTTTAAACTGCTTCTGGTAAGGCTGAGGAACTCCTCCGATCGCGCTTTAATCTGGTTGACGGCCGTGTTGACATGGGCCGATTCTCCATTGAAGACAAGTTTATTTCGGAGGTACCATATGGACGACAACGCAACACCAAAAAGGCAGTTCCAGTTTTTATTGGTTGTCAAGTTTTGGTATAACCACTCATTGAGCTCGGTATTGAAGAAGGAGCTCCTCCCGTTAGGGGGGATAAGTCTGTTCCAGATGCTCATAGCATAGGGGCAGTCCCTAAGTACATGTATGGTTGATTCTTCATGGCTTCGGCATCTTGGGCAGGTGTCATCATTAGTCAGGTGCCTTCGTCTTTTCTCTGAGTTCGTAAGAATAGCATTATGTGTTACCAGCCAAAGAAAGGTTCTGATGCGCTCCGGCCCCTGCCAATTCCACACCAATCGGAAGTTCTTGTTCGGTGCATGTTGGTTCTCCATGTTCAACTGGTAGGCTGACTTTGTGCTGAAAGATCCATCCGAGGAGAGCCCCCAGGCCAGGTGGTCCGCTTCCTTCCAAGGGGAGGGGGGAGAGATAGCTACGATCTTCTTAATGATCTCCTCTGGCAGCATCCTTTGTAGCTTCCCCACGTCCCAAAGCCCTGAAACATCCAGAAAGTCCATCAACATCTCAGATAAGTTAACACTATTGCTTACCTGAATTGCGGAATCTCTTAGCCGGCCTACTCCGGGGACCCAGTAATGGTCCCAAAAGCGGATCTGGGAACCATCGCCAACTCTCCAGATACAGTTGCGTTCCACGTTGTCCCAAGAGGCACAAATGCCCTTCCAAAGATTTGAGTTATTTCTCCTTTTAGCTACTTTAGGAATAGTGTCGTTTCCACAGCCATATTTAGAACGAAGGATTCTGGCCCAAAGATCATCCTTTCTAGCTATAAGCCCCCAACCAGCCTTCATCATAAAGGCTTGATTCATTTGTCCTGCATGTCTAATGCCCAGTCCACCAGATTGCTTTGGCTCACATATCTTCTTCCAGTTAAGAAGATGAACCTTTTTATTTTGGTCTGTATCACCCCAAATAAAATTCCTGCAAATGCGATCAATAGAATTACAAGTAGCAGTAGGTAATAAGGCAGAATGCATATTATATATAGGCATAGAAGAAAGGACGGATTTCACCAGAGTTGTTCTTCCGGCCAAGGAGAGAGATGAGGCTTTCCAAGAGTTTAGTCTGACATGGAGTTTGTTGATGATACCCTCAAAGGTGTGCTTTGTTACTTTTGAATGGAGAATAGGGACACCTAAGTACTTTCTCAAATCATCTGTTCTGGTAAATTGCATGACATTACTAATCTCTGTTCTCACATTGTGACCCACATTTCTGGAGAAAAAGACTCTAGTTTTATCTTTGCTAACTTTTTGACCAGAGCTTTTGCAGAAGGCTTCAAGACACTTATTAATAATATTGGCTTGGTCAACGTTGGCTTCTGCAAAGAGAATGATATCGTCTGCAAAGCACAAGTGGGAGATAGGCGGACCATCCTTCTTTAGACGAATAGGCTTCCAAAAATCATGTTCCACTGCAGCACTAATAAGTTGAGACAGTTTTTCAATGCAGAGTACAAAAATATACGGGGAGATGGGGTCTCCTTGTCTTATACCTCTGGTGGGAGAGAACTCTTCCAGCTCTTCCCCATTCCAAAACACTCTCATTCTGGCAGTGGAGATACAGGATAGGGTTAAGTTAATGAAGTTCTGGGGAAAACCAATGTCCATGAGTGTTTCCTTTATAAAGTTCCAATTGAGTCTGTCGTAAGCTTTCTCCAGGTCAATCTTGATGGTCATCCAACCTTTTTTACCTTTTTTATTTCTCATAGAGTGAATGACTTCTTGTGTAATGATGATGTTGTCAGAACTCTGCCTACCAGGAACAAAACTGCACTGGTTAGGCATAACCAAATTATTCATGACACTTCTCAACCTATTGGCCAGGATTTTAGTAATCACCTTATATGAAACATTGCACAGGCTGATGGGTCTCAATTGCTTAAGATGTTCCACAGGTTCTATTTTTGGGATAAGAGTGATAAGCGTCTCGTTTACCTCTTTTACCTTATCTGGATTCTGGAAAATATTTTTAGTCAGATTGCATACGTCGCTGCCTATTTTGTTCCACTGACTTTGGTAAAAGATAGCTTGAAGACCATCTCTGTCAGGGGCCTTCCAACTCCCAATGCTGAACATTGCATCCTTGATTTCCTCATCGGACACATTCCTGCCTATACTGTTGAAGTCAGAGCTGCTCATATCAGGAAACATGTTTTCCAGGATAAAGAGAATATGGTTTTCGTTATCTTTATACAGATTTGAGAAGAAGGAGGTAGCCATATATTCAAGAGTAGCCTTGTCAGTTATCCAATCACCGGTATCATTCTGGAGGGAAGCCATTTTATTTTTTCGCCTTTTAACCATAGTAGAACCATGGAAAAATTTGGTGTTGCGGTCCCCGAAATTTATCCATTTACTCCTGGCTTTTTGGAACCAAAGCAGTTCTTCCTGAAGGAGAATTTTCTCATACTCCACCCACAGATCTTTTTGAAGATTATCAAGGAAGTAGTTATGAGCGTATCCCAGACTAGAAGTAATTCCTTGGAATCTTCTAAGAATTCTGTGCTTTCGTCTAAAGATATCCCCAAAGACTGAATTATTCCACTCTTTAATCCTCTCTTTGAAGTTAAGAACGCCCTCTGCCCAGGAGCCCTGGACATTCCAAGAAGCATCAACCGCATTCCCAAAGTCAGGGTGAGTAATCCAAGCCGCAAGAAAACGAAACGGCCTCCTTCCTCTATTCTGCATGCTAACAGGAGACAGTTGCAGGCAAATAGGAGAATGGTCTGATTTCAACATCGGCATATGTTTAACGAGGGCCTCTGGAAAGGCAATTTGCCAATCCAGATTACTCAAACCCCTGTCCAGCCTCTCAGCAAGATTGCCCCTCTTCCAAGTGTACGCCCATCCTGCATAGCCCAAATCAACCAAGCCACAGGTCGAGACACACTCCTGGAACTCCTTACAAGCACCATGGCCATTGCTCAGTGCCCCTCCACTCTTTTCATAGTTGTTTAGCATAGCATTGAAGTCGCCCAACAGGCACCAGGGGAGGTTGATATTATCAGCATAAGATTTAAGGGCTTGCCACAGCGTTCTTCTTGTCACACGCTGGGGGCTTCCATAAACAGCAGTAATGAGCCATGGCATAGAATTGTTACCTGAGACTTTTAGGTGCACATACTGCTTGTCATGCTCAATCACATCCACACTCCAGACAGAAGAATCCCAGAGACACCATATACCTCCAGCATGACCCACTGCATCCACCACAAAGGATTTATCGAAACCTATCTTGTCTCTAATCTGGTTACCTCGAACACCACTCACATGAGTTTCTAAGAGGAAGAACATATTGGCACCATATTCATGCCTCAGATCACGGATAAGAGAAGGGAAGGTTTTACTGCCTACTCCCCTGCAGTTCCAACTAATAATGTTCATCATTGTAACCTTATGGATGAAAAACCAAAAACGGCTGGGTTCACCTTCGGTTACGGGACCCTAACAGCGGACCCCCTTGGTCCTGAGGGGATGAGGCTTCCAGTTTTCCACTACCACCCGCATCGGCCATAGCCACATCGAGTAATTTCAAGTGATTACCCCTGTATTCTGAACTACCCATACAAGAATTCGGAGGTTGCAGGTGCTTTTCATGATTGAAGATCAAATTCTCTCTTACTATATGCCCTTCCAGGGTTGTTTGGTTGCCCTTCGAAAATTTGAACGCTTCCCATCTGTCCTGCACCATCCTTTTCATGTGTTCCGAAACCACCATCTCCATACCTTCAAGCTCGGCGCTTTTTTCCTTCCCCTTTGCTGATTTGGTTGCGCTCTCCTGCCCTTTAGGGTTCGTGGTGGAGATCCCCAGAGTTCGAGCTTTGCTTTTTCCATTTGGTTCTTTCCTACCCGGTTATGTCATTGGTTTTTGGGGGGGGGAACCAATTTCTTATGGGTTTGCGGGTTCTTACCAGCTCCCGGTTTGATGACCCTTCTCTGCACTTGGGTTGTCTCGGTTTCACTTTGGGCTTGGGTAAATTGCTGCTCAGTTTTCCCTATTATGTCCTGGCCCACTACCGCCTCATTCTCGCTGCCTTGGACCAATCCCGGATTATTTTCTTGCAAGATATCAAATCTGGATCCCAAATTGGTAATATTCCCTTTATGAGAGATTCCTTCATCAGTGTTATGGAAATTAGTCGTATCGCGGTTGGCGTGGGATTGTTTCTGTCCAAATTGGGATTTCCTTCTATTATTAAATTTTTTCACCAACATCCACGGCCCAAAATCAGGGTTGGCCTTCCCGTTGCTAGGATCACGGAGATTCTGCTGATCAGTGAGCCTTCCATTTTCGTCAGCCACATTAGTAGTTGGGGCCCCACCTTGCAGAGTGTCGGCTGTACGGATCTCCTCCGTCTGGACGCCGTTGCTAGCACCGTCTTCCATGCATTGTTCTGACCTATGACCATACTTACCACATGTGAAGCAAATTTGGTACAGTCCTTCATATTCCAGGTTCAACTCACAACCAAGAACGGATATACGTGGCACTAGTTGTTTTGCCAGGTCGATCTCAACACATATCCAGGCGAACTTCCCCCTCGAGTGAATTGAGGTAGTACGATCGATCTTGAGCATATGTCCGATGGCTGAGCCAACCCTCCAGAGAAATCGGTGGTTATACAGTTCGATCGGTAGATTTGGGATGCGAATCCAGGCGGCGATCTTTCGAACTTCGGTGGTTTCGGTTAGGAAGAAAGGCCTCCATCTTTGAACGATAAGGTAATGGCCAGCAATCATCCAGGGACCTTCCATAAGCGCATGCGCGTAGTCCTCCTCATCTGCAAAATGAACCAAAAAATAGTCACGATTCATGTCAATAACGTGAATCTTACCTTTTTTTTCCCAGTCTCTGCGGAGACGTTGTTCCATGAATGCAAACGTGACACGTTTCCCCAACACTTTGACTATGAGGGCATTCTTCCAAGGTTTGCACCACTCTTCAAATTCCTCCTTAGATACCGGAATTTTGGGACACGGGTTGAAAGGTTTCCCATCATCTTCTCGATCATCGTCGTTTCTATACCACTTATCCTCAGGGTTAGGATCATCATCATCCATGTCTAGCGAGGCGCTATGATCTTCTTCAAGTCCAGGGCTAGTCAACAGTGTATCCTTATAGGATCCTTTTCCTGGTTCCGCCCTAGGTTCTTCATGTTGGACAATTTCCATGTTCTCCGATGGTTGATTAAGATCCACTTCCCCCCGAGTTTTGACCTTTTTGGTGCTTCTCTGTACTAGATCGTCCTCCTGCGTGGAAACCCTAGTAGAGCTTTTTTCTATCATTTTTGCTCACTATTGTATTCTTTAAATTGTAAGTTATCGTGACTTTCATATTGTTTTGTTAATGTCTTTGTGTTGGGTTTTAAGGTCTTTTCTTACATAAAAAAATATATTCAAATGTTGGTATTTATTATAAATTTTAATGCTTGGATTGATTGGTTTGTTCAATGTACATTTTGTTCAGTAGTTTGTGACTCTTCTATATTCTATTTTAATCATAATAAAGCTATTTTTTTAATTTTAGTGATTCATAATTTTTATCTCTCATATTAAAAAAAAATTATAATAAAAATCTGGGTCTTTTTTTTCTCTCTTTTCTAGTGTTTTATACAACTTTTTTCAATGAATTAGTATGTGTTCATTGCTGAGCGAGTATTATTACTTCACTTATTCTTACAAATAGAAAATTATGTGTTTTATTTTCATTATTTAGTATTAAAGCTTATTTTTAGATAATTGGTTATAACTTGCTCAAAAAATGGAAAAGAAAATAATACTAATGGAATCATAAACTTAAATGACACTAATTACCATGTCAAAAATTTATATTTATCCATATTTACTATATAAAAACACGATAAAAAATAAATGAACAATGAGAGATACAAGAACAACAAATTATACTTGATGAATTTGAGATAAAAAAAACAGTCACTAATATTATACCATTTGAATGAATTTTAATGGGTTCTAGATCAGTTATAAAACATAGAAATCAAGTTAGAAGATAAGGTTTAAAAAAATGTGATTGCTAAATATTCTATTAGATTTTTGAAAGACATTTTGTATATCTCTTATTGATTCTATTTTTAATAGTAAAGTGACTATATACCTTGTCAAAAGTGGCCTCTTAAATAAAAAAGTGAAAATTAATAATTAAAAAAATAAAAAATAAAGATAAAAAGGATAAAGGTAAAAACAAAATCAAATTCAGATCAAAATACAAAAAATTTAAATATTTTTACTATCATAAAATAGGCCATATCCATAATTATTATTTTTTGAAATATTAGCGTGTTCAAATAAGAAGCTCACTTTAAATTCTTACAGAACATATATGATGTGCAAAAATTTGTCATTCGAAATTTAAATCTTTAAATTGATTTCATATTATTGTAGTACACTCTAAATATCAAATTTTTATGATCAATTAAAAAAAGTGAAAGATTTTTAAACTTTTAAAAATGTATAGCTGAGAATTTTAAGGTTTGAATTATCTCTTATAAGAAGAACATATAAATTGATTATGAAAATAAAAGATTGGAGATTTTGAGGAAAAAAAAATGAATTTAAAGGTCAACTTAATAATAAAATTAAAGAAGTAAACTAAAAAAACTAAAGCAACAAAGTGAAGACAATTAAATAAATTTAATTTAGAAATACTTCCTATACTACAAAAATAACTGGTATAAAATGGCATTAATATAATGACAATTTTAAAATATTGCCGTTATATTCATAAAGTGAGGCGGTTTGTGTGGCCGCCATAATTTACTTGTGGAATGGCGGTTTTTTAGTGAATTTGGCGGTTTTAAACGGTAGTATCTCATTATCTGCTTCACTAATATAAAAAGTTAAAAACCTAACTCTTATATTTTACTAATAAATGCTATGCTTCAATCTACCGAAATTCCATCACAATGTGAGAATCAAGAAAAAACTCCATCGCAGCGTGAGATCTGCGATCTCATCCACGACGCTTTCTTCTGGCGGCAATCTCCTCCATCAACGCTTTTCTTCCAGCTGCGATCTCCTCCATTATAGTTTCCTGCTCCACCGTGCTGTGCTCTGTGAAGCTTCTCATTCTCCATCTTTGTTGAACTAAGTTTATATACAAATCCACATTCTCTTCTTTTAATTACTCATATTTTGTATTTGCTAATTGTTACTACTTTTATTTCTTTAATGATATATTTTGTTAGCAGAAATTGGGGGTAAGGTCTTCATAAATTCCTTCAAATTTTTTCTTACATGCATGTATACAAATTTACTTTCGCTTCACGGTTTTGATTTGTAGATATGCTCTCGGTTGGTGCTTTACTGATTTGCATAGCACATGTTTGATGAATCGCTTCAATGAATTAAGAGCAGTTATTTTCAGGTCCCAAAGAGGACAGTTGGGTTTCAGAAGTAACTCGAAGAGCTGTGCAAGAAGAGGAAAGGCTGATTTTGCAGAAAATTCCACTCTAGAAAAAATTGTTTGAGATTAGTAAGTGTCCTTTTCATCTGTTATCTCCATCTATTTTAATTTTTCCTTTTGAGTTTATCTGGATACAAACTAGCCATACCAGGCCTTATAGACAATTGTTTTTGTTATTACTATCAATGTTTAAGTATGGCTTGAAGGGTGTGAGCAATGATGTGGAGAGATGAGATGCTTGTCACTGGTGAGATTCAACTAAGATTTCGATTTTCATAATAGTAGGTTTGCATGTAATCTTACTTATTCAAACTGAGTTTTCAGTGTGTGGAGGAAAGAATGCGTGGACTGATAAGTAACCTGATTAGAATATCAAAACAGGTTAGTTGTTCTCTACCTGCTTGCAGGAATATTCTCTTATAACTTAATAAAATTTCTTACTTTCAAGAATTTTCCTACTAGCGGGTTGATTTTGAGAAGACAAGACATCGGACTGTTGTCACCTTAGATGTTCAGCCGCAAATCATGACAATAAATAGGAAAGTAAGAGAGGAGTGGGAGAAAAGACAGTGTTCATACTCTAGGTCGAGCTAGGTGAACCGGTTTGAGCAAAGACAAAAACGACCGACCTCTTATAAAGGTTCGTTGATACCGACCTCTTCCTAAAGAGCTCGGCCAAATTGCTATAAGGGCCCAAATAGGCCCAAAGCAGAAGATAACAACCCACCTAAAAGGCGGCTGGTCAAAGATAAGGGGACTCACCCACAAAAGATAAGATAAGATAACTAACTTATCTCAAGGGAGGTCACTCCACACTACTATAAATATACTGGAGCACCCAGGTATAAATCATACTCTGATTCTACCCAGGTATACTCAGAGTCTCTTGTAGGTACCACCACCCTCCGGTGATCAAGGATCAGCAACAACTCAAGGATCAGTAAGTCAGACGCAAACAGCTCCGACCACAACAGCAGATCTCGTCCGAGATTGACCTTCAGTTTCAGGTAACCCTCGGAACATTGGCGCCATTGCCGGGGAACCTGGAAGTCATCCCATCATCATGGAGGACAACCTTGACGACGATCACAACTCTGGCTTGGAGTATAAAATGCCGCATAAGAATACGGATACCACACCAAAGGATACACCTCAAAATAAGGGAGACAAACAACCCCCAAATACAGAAATTTTAGAGGCCATCCATGAACAACAGAATTGCCTTAAACAGCTAGAACAAGAAGCCAAGTGACAGCGGAAGGCTAAGCGAGAGCTATGAAGAGAAACCAGGAGGCGACGAGAGCTGGAAGATAAGCTCTTCAAACTCGAGGTCGACTTCAAAACAAAAGCTACTCGGTCCAATCGCAAAGATAGCCCCCGCAAGGACCAAGATCCATTTGCAAAGGAAATCATGAAAGTTAAAGTCCCAAAAGACTTCAAAGCCTAGACATGACTCCCTACGATGGTACGTCCGACCCAAGTCATCATCTCAGCAACTTTAGAAGTCGGATGTATCTTACGGATGCCTCAAATGCAATTCGTTGTAAAGCCTTCCCGACTACCTTGACCAAAACAGCAATAAAGTGGTACGATAGCTTGCCGCCAAGATCGATTGCAAGCTTCAATGACCTCACCAAGAAATTCCTGGCTAGGTTCTCCATCCAGAAGGATAAATCCAAGCATGCTCCATGCCTATTGGGGATTAAACAAGAAGATCGGGAAAGTCTCCGCAGTTACATGGAGAGATTCAACAAAGCATGCCTGGACATACAAAATCTCCCAACAGAAGCAGCAATTATGGGACTTATCAATGGTCTGCGAGAAGGACCCTTTAGCCACTCCATATCCAAAAAACACCCAACATCTCTGAATGAGGTACAAGAACGGGCGAAAAAATACATCAATATGGATGAGAACTCCCGATAGGGAGAAAACTTAAAGACTGGATTCTCCTACTCATCTTGGGACAAGGATAAAGATTTCAGAAAAAAGGAAGACCAACCCACTGAAAAACCCAGAAAATACCACAACTACACCCCTCTTCGGGTGTCTCTTGTAGACGTCTACTGATGAGCGGATAATTTATACGCTTTTTGGCATTGTATTTAGTATGTTTTTAGTAGGATCTAGTTACTTTTAGGGATGTTTTCATTAGTTTTTATGTTAAATTCACATTTTTGGACTTTACTATGAGTTTGTGTGTTTTTCTGTGATTTCAGGTATTTTCTGGCTAAAATTGAGGGACTTGAGCAAAAATCAGATTCAGAGGTAGAAGAAGGACTGCTGATGTTGTTGGATTCTGACATCCCTGTACTCAAAGTGGATTTTCTGGAGCTACAAAGCTCAAAATGGCGCGCTTTTAATTGCGTTGGAAATTAGACATCCAGAGCTTTCCAACAATATATAATAGTCCATACTTTGGCCGAGTTTAGATGACGCAAAAGGGCGTTGAACGCCAGTTCTACGCTGCAGTCTGGAGTTAAACGCCAGAAACACGTCACAAACCAGAGTTGAACGCCAGAAACACGTTACAAACTGGCGTTCAACTCCAAGAATGACCTCTCCACGTGTAAACTTCAAGCTCAGCCCAAGCACACACCAAGTGGGCCCCGGAAGTAGATTTATGCATCAATTACTTACTTCTGTAAACCCTAGTAACTAGTTTAGTATAAATAGGACTTTTTACTATTGTATTAGACATCTTATGATTTTAGTTCATCTTTGGATCATATTTATCACGTTTGGGGGCTGGAATTTCGGCCAAGCCTGGACCTTCATCACTTATGTATTTTCAACAGTAGAGTTTTTGCACTCCATAGATTAAGGTGTGGAGCTCTGCTGTTCCTCATGATTTAATACAAAATACTACTGTTTTCTATTCAATTCAACTTATTCCGCTTCTAAGATATCCATTCGCACCCAAGAACATGATGAATGTGATGATTATGTGACGCTCATCATCATTCTCACTTATGAACGCGTGCCTGACAAACACTTCCGTTCTACATGCAAACAAGCTAGAATGAATATCTCTTGGATATCTAATACAGGGGACCGAGTCCGAGTTATTAGTGTCTTCGTGGTATAAGTTAGAACCCATGAATGGCCATTCCTGAGATCCAAAAAGTCTAAACCTTGTCTGTGGTATTCTGAGTAGGATCTGGGAAGGGGTGGCTGTGACGAGCTTCAAACTCGCGAGTGCTGGGCGTAGTGACAGACGCAAAAGGAGGGTGAACCCTATTCCAGTATGATCGAGAACCTCCAGATGATTAGCCATGCCGTGACAGAGCATTTGGACCTTTTTCACAAGAGAGGATGGGATGTAGCCATTGACAACGGTGATGCCTTACAGAAAGCTTGCCATGGAAAAGAGTAAGACTGATTGGATGAAGACAGCGGGAAAGCAGAGATTCAGAGGAACGAAAGCATGTCTATACGCTTATCTGAAATTCTCACCAATGAATTACATAAGTATTTCTATCTTTATTTTCTATTTATTTATTATTATTATTCGAAAACTCTATAACCATTTGATATCCGCCTGACTGAGATTTACAAGGTGACCATAGCTTGCTTCATACCAACAATCTCCGTGGGATCGACCCTTACTCACGTAAGGTTTTATTACTTGGACGACCCAGTGCACTTGCTGCTTAGTTGTGCGAAGTTGTGAAATTATATTTGGACCATGGTATTGTGCACCAGTTATTGGCGCCATTGCCAGGGAGAGAACGAACAACAAATTTTACAACCTCAGAGTAACAATTTCGCATACCAAGTTTTTGGCGCCGTTGCTGGGGATTGTTCGAGTTTGAACAACTGACGGTTCATCCTGTTGCTCAGATTAGGTAATTTTTTTCTTATTTTATTTTCAAAAAGTTTTCAAAAATTTTTCAAAAATATTTCCTTCTTTTTCGTTTTTCCCATTTAATATTCAAAAAAAAAATTTTAAATTATTCTATGGCTTCAAAACTTTCAAGAATGAATTCTAGAGTTTCATGTTAACATGTTGAATCCTATCTGGCTGTCAAGCCATATCCAAACTGCTTTGGGATTGATCTTCAACTAATCACCACAATGCATGTAATTCCATCCTAAAGCTGACTGGCTATTAAGCCATGTCCAACCCTTTGATTGGAGCTTTGGGCTAATATTGAAAGATTCCTGAAATTCTTCTTAAAGATTTTGGATTTCTTATTTTCTTTTTCCATATGTTTTTCGAAAAAAATTAAAAGAAAATACAAAAAATTCATAAAATCATAAAAACCAAAATTGTTTTGTGTTTCTTGTTTGAGTCTTGAGTCAATTTTTAAGTTTGGTATCGATTGCATGTTTTTAAAATTTATGCATTAATTTTTTCCGAAAATTGCATTCATGCATTGCATTCATCAGGATCTTCAAGTTGTTCTTGATAAACCTTCTTGATTGATCTTCATATCATATTGTTTTGTGTTGTATGGTGTTTTTCATATGCATTCTTGCATTCATAGTGTCTATACATGAAAAATTTCTAAGTTTGGTTTCTTGCATGTTTTCTTTTCATGAAAATTTTTCAAAAATATGTTCTTGTTGTTCATCTTGACATTCAAAGTGTTCTTGGTGTTCATCTTAACATTCATAGTGTTCTTGCATGTATTCATTATTTTGATCTAAAAATTCTCATGCATTGAATCATTTTTTTTTGTTTTTCTCTTTCTTCATTAAAAATTCAAAAATTAAAAAAATATCTTTCCCTTTTTCTCTCATAAATTTCGAAAATTTGGATTGACTTTTTCAAAAATTTTTAAAATCTAGTTGTTTCTTATGAGTCAAATCAAATTTTCAAATTGAAAATCCTATCTTTTTCAAAATCTTTTTCAAAAATCAAATCTTTTTCATTTTTCTTATTTATTTTCGAAAATTTTAAAAATATTTTTTAAAAATCTTTTTCTTAATTTTATTTCATAATTTTCGAAAATATCATCAAAAATTAATGTTTTGATTCAAAAATTTCAAGTTTGTTACTTGCTTGTTAAGAAAGATTCAAACTTTAAGTTCTAGAATCATATCTTGTGATTACTTGTGAGTCAAGTCATTAATTTTGATTTTTAAAATCAAATCTTTTTCAAAACTAGTTTCAATCATATCTTTTCAAAAATATCTTTTTTATCCTATCTTTTTCAAATATCTTTTCTAACTTCTTATCTTCTTATCTTTTCAAAATTGATTTTCAAATCTTTTTCAACTAACTAATTAACTTTTTGTTTGTTTCTTATCTCTTTCAAAACTACCTAACTAACTTCCCCTCTCTAATTTTCGAAAATACCTCCCTCTTTTTCAAAAATTCTTTTTAATTAATTAATTGTTTTCAATTTTTAATTTTAATTTTATTTCATTCCTAATTTTCGAAAATTACTAACCTTTTTCAAAAACTATTTTTCAAAATTTAACTTTAAATTTTAATTTTTAATTTTCGAAATTCCCTCTCCCTCATCTCCTTCTATTTATTTATTCATCTACTAACACTTCTCTTCACCCAAAAATTCGAACCCCTTCTTCTCCTCTGAGTTCGAATTCTCCTCTTCTTCATTATTAATCTTCTTTTCTTCTACTCACACAAGGGGAACCTCTATACTGTGGTAAAAAGGATCCCTATTATTATTTTCTGTTCCCTTCTTTTTCATATGAGAAGGAGCAAGGACAAGAACATTCTTGTTGAAGCAGATCCTGAACCTGAAAGGACTCTGAAGAGAAAACTAAGAGAAGATAAAATACAACAATCTAGAGACAACCTTACTGAAATTTTCGAACAGACAGAGGAGATGGCAGCCGAAAATAATAATAATGCAAGGAGGATGCTTGGTGACTTTACTGCACCTAATTCCAATTTACATGGAAGAAGCATCTCCATCCCTACCATTGGAGCAAAAAATTTTGAGCTGAAACCTCAATTATTTTCTCTGATGCAACAAAACTGCAAGTTTCATGGACTTCCATCTGAAGATCCTTTTCAGTTCTTAACTGAATTCTTGCAGATCTGTGATACTGTTAAGACTAATGGAGTAGATCCTGAAGTTTACAGGCTCATGCTTTTCCCTTTTGCTGTGAGAGACAGAGCTAGAATATAGTTGGATTCTCAATCTAAAGATAGCCTGAACTCTTGGGATAAGCTGGTCAAGGCTTTCTTAGCCAAGTTCTTTCCTCCTCAAAAGCTGAGTAAGCTTAGAGTGGATGTTCAAACCTTCAGACAGAAAGAAGGTGAATCCTTCTATGAAGCTTGGGAGAGATACAAGGAACTGACCAAAAAGTGTCCTTCTGACATGCTTTCAGAATGGACCATCCTGGATATATTCTATGATGGTCTATCTGAATTAGCTAAGATGTCATTGGATACTTCTGCAGGTGGATCCATTCACCTAAAGAAAATACCTGCAGAAGCTCAAGAACTCATTGACATGGTTGCTAATAACCAGTTCATGTACACTTCTGAGAGGAATCCTGTGAGTAATGAGACGCCTCTGAAGAAGGGAGTTCTTGAAATTGATACTCTGAATGCCATATTGGCTCAGAACAAACTATTGACTCAACAGGTCAATATGATTTCTCAGAGTCTCAATGGAATGCAAGCTGCATCCAACAGTACTCAAGAGGCATCTTCTGAAGAAGAAGCTTATGATCCTGAAAACCCTGCAATAGCAGAGGTGAATTACATGGGTGAACCATATGAAAACACCTATAATCCCTCATGGAGAAATCACCCAAATCTCTCATGGAAGGATCAACAAAAGCCTCAACAAGGCTTTAATAATGGTGGAAGAAACAGGTTTAACAATAGTAAACCTTTTCCATCATCCACTCAGCAACAGATAGAGAATTCTAACCAGAATCCATCTAGCTTAGTAAATTTAGTCTCTGATTTATCTAAGGCCACTCTGAGTTTCATGAATGAAACAAGGTCCTCCATTAGAAATTTGGAGGGACAAGTGGGCCAGCTGAGTAAAAGGATCACTGAAATCCCTCCTAGTACTCTCCCAAGCAATACAGAAGAAAATCCAAAGAGAGAGTGCAAGGCCGTTGATATAACCATCATGGCCGAATCCAAGGAGGAAGGGGAGGACGTGAATCCCAAGAAGGAAGACCTCCTGGGACGTCCAGTGATCAATAAGGAGTTTCCCTTTGAGGAACCAAAGGACTCTGAGGCTCATCTAGAGACCATAGAGATTCCATTAAACCTCCTTACGCCCCTCATGAGCTCTGATGAGTATTCTTCTTCTGAAGAGAATGAGGATGTTACTGAAGAGCAAGTTGCCAAGTTCCTTGGTGCAATCATGAAGCTGAATGCCAATTTATTTGGTAAAGAGACTTGGGGAGATGAACCTCCCCTATTCACCAATGAACTAAATGCATTGGATCAACTGAGATTGCCTCAGAAGAAACAGGATCCTGGAAAGTTCCTAATACCTTGTACCATAGGCACCATGACCTTTGAGAAGGCTTTATGTGACCTTGGGTCAGGAATAAACCTCATGCCACTCTCTATAATGGAGAAACTGGGAATCTTTGAGGTGCAAGCTGCTAAAATCTCATTAGAGATGGCAGACAACTCAAGAAAAGAGGCTTATGGACAAGTAGAGGACGTGTTAGTAAAGGTTGAAGGCCTTTACATCCCTGCTGATTTTATAATCCTGGATACTGGGAAGGATGAGGATGAATCCATCATCCTTGGAAGACCCTTCCTAGCCACAGCAAGAGCTGTAATTGATGTTGACAGAGGTGAACTAGTCCCTCAATTGAATGAGGACTCCCTTGTGTTTAATACTCAAGGACATCCTTCTGTAAACATGGAAAAGAGGCACAGTAAGCTTCTCTCAGTATAGAGTCAACTAAAGCCCCCACAGTCAAACTCTAAGTTTGGTGTTGGGAGGCCTCAGCCAAACTCTAAGTTTGATGTTGAACTCCCATACCCAAACTCTAAGTTTGGTGTTGGGAGTCTATAAAATTGACCTGATCACCTGTGTAGCTCTATGAGAATCCACTGTGAAGCTATTGACATTAAAGAAGCGCTTGTTGGGAGGCAACCCAATTTTTATTTATCTAATTTATTTTCATTCTTGTTGTTCTTTCATGTTTTATTAGGTTTATGATCATGTGGAGTCACAAAATAAATAGAAAAATTAAAAACAGAATCAGAAACAGTAGAAGAAAAATCACACCCTGGAAGAAGGGCTTACTGGCGTTTAAACGCCAGTAAGGAGCATCTGGCTGGCGTTCAACGCCAGACACATGCTGCATCTAGGCGTTGAACGCCCAGAACAAGTATCAGTTCGGCGTTTAAACGCCAGAATTGCATGCAAAGGCATTTTACATGCCTAATTGGTGTATGGATGTAAATCCTTGACACCTCAAGATCTGTGGACCTCACAGGATCATCTCAGGATCTGTGGATCCCACAGGATCCCCACCTTCCCTCCTCATAATCCTAGTTTCTTCCACATCTTCTTCTTCATCTATTCTTTCTTCTCTTGCTCGAGGGTGAGTAAAATTCTAAGTTTGGTGTGGTAAAAGCATAAGTTTTTTTGTTTTTCCATAACCATTGATGGCACCTAAGGCCAGAGAAACCTCTAGAAAGAGGAAAGGGAAGACAAAAGCTTCCACCTCCGAGTCATGGGAGATAGAAAGATTCATCTCAAGGGTCTATAGCTCAGTGGTAGAACATTTGACTGTAAATTAAGAGATCCCTGAGATACCTCAGGGGATGCACTTTCCTCCACAGAATTTTTGGGAGCAAATCAACACCTCCCTAGGAGAATTAAGTTCCAACATGGGACAATTAAGGGTGGAACATCAAGAGCACTCCATCATCCTCCATGAAATTAGAGAAGATCAAAGAGCTATGAGGGAGGAGCAACAAAGACAAGGAAGAGACATAGAAGAGCTCAAGGACATCATTAGTTCCTCAAGGAGAAAACGCCACCATCACTAAGGTGGACTCATTCCTTGTTCTTAAACTTTCTGTTTTTCGTTTTCTTATGTTAAATGTTTATCTATGTTTGTGTCTTTATTACATGATCATTAGTGTCTAAGTGTCTATGCCTTAAAGTAGTGAATATGAATCCGTCACCTCTCTTAAATGGAAAAATGTTTTAATTACAAAAGAACAAGAAGTACATGAGTTTCGAATTTATCCTTGAACTTAGTTTAATTATTTTGATGTGGAGATAATACTTTTTGTTTTCTGAATGAATGCTTGAACAGTGCATATGTCTTTTGAAGTTGATGTTTTAGAATGTTAAATATGTTGGCTCTTGAAAGAATGACGACAAGGAGACATGTTATTTGATAATCTGAAAAATCATAAAAATGATTCTTGAAGCAAGAAAAAGCAGTGAATACAAAGCTTGCAGAAAAAAAATAGCGAAAAAAAAATAGAAAGAAAAAGAAAAGCAAGCAGAAAAAGCCAAAAGCTCTTAAAACCAAAAAGCAAGAGCAAAAAGCCAATAACCCTTAAAACCAAAAGGCAAGGGTAAATAAAAAGGATCCCAAGGCTTTGAGCATCAGTGGATAGGAGGGCCTAAAGGAATAAAATCCTGGCCTAAGCGGCTAAACCAAGCTGTCCCTAACCATGTGCTTGTGCGTGAAGGTGTCAAGTGAAAACTTGAGACTGAGCAGTTAAAGTCAAGGTCCAAAGCAAAAGAGTGTGCTTAAGAACCCTGGACACCTCTAATTGGGGACTTTAGCAAAGCTGGGTCACAATCTGAAAAGGTTCACCCAATTATGTGTCTGTGGCATTTATGTATCCGGTGGTAATACTGGAAAACAAAGTGCTTAGGGCCACGGCCAAGACTCATAAAGTAGCTGTGTTCAAGAATCAACATACTGAACTAGGAGAATCAATAACACTATCTGAACTCTGAGTTCCTATAGATGCCAATCATTCTGAACCTTAATGGATAAAGTGAGATGCCAAAACTATTCAAGAGGCAAAAAGCTACAAGTCCCGCTCATCTGATTGGAGCTATGTTTCATTGATAGTTTGGAATTTATAGTATATTCTCTTCTTTTTATCCTATTTTATTTTCAGTTGCTTGGGGACAAGCAACAATTTAAGTTTGGTGTTGTGATGAGCGGATAATTTATACGCTTTTTGGCATTATTTTTAGTATGTTTTTAGTAGGATCTAGTTACTTTTTGGGATGTTTTCATTAGTTTTTATGTTAAATTTACATTTCTGGACTTTTCTATGAGTTTGTGTGTTTTCCTGTGATTTCAGGTATTTTCTGGCTGAAATTGAGGGACTTGAGCAAAAATCAGATTCAGAGGTAGAAGAAGGACTGCTGATGCTGTTGGATTCTGACCTCGCTACACTCAAAGTGGATTTTCTGGAGTTACAGAACTCAAAATGGTGCGCTTCCAATTGCGTTAGAAAGTAGATATCCATGGCTTTCCAGCAATATATAATAGTCCATACTTTGGCCGAGTTTAGATGACGCAAAAGGGCATTGAACGCCAGTTCTACGCTGCAGTCTGGAGTTAAACGCCAGAAACACGTCACAAAACAGAGTTGAACGCCAGAAACACGTTACAAACTGGCGTTTAACTCCAAGAATGACCTCTCCACGTGTAAAATTCAAGCTCAGCCCAAGCACACACCAAGTGGGCCCCGGAAGTGGATGTATGCATCAATTACTTACTTTTGTAAACCCTAGTAACTAGTTTAGTATAAATAGGACTTTTTACTATTGTATTAGACATCTTATGATTTTAGTTCATCTTTGGATCATATTGATCACATTTGGGGGCTGGCCATTCGGCCATGCCTGGACCTTCATCACTTATGTATTTTCAACGGTAGAGTTTCTGCACTCCATAGATTAAGGTGTGGAGCTCTGCTGTTCCTCATGATTTAATGCAAAGTACTACTGTTTTCTATTCAATTCAACTTATTCCGCTTCTAAGATATCTATTCACACCCAAGAACATGATGAATGTGATGATCATGTGACGCTCATCATCATTCTCACTTATGAACGCGTGCCTGACAAACACTTCCGTTCTACATGCAAACAAGCTAGAATGAATATCTCTTGGATATCTAATACAGGGGACCGAGTCCGAGTTATTAGTGTCTTCGTGGTATAAGTTAGAACCCATGGATGGCCATTCCTAAGATCCGGAAAGTCTAAACATTGTCTGTGGTATTCTGAGTAGGATCTGGGAAGGGATGGCTGTGACGAGCTTCAAACTCGCGAGTGCTAGGCGTAGTGACAGACGCAAAAGGAGGGTGAACCCTATTCCAGTATGATCGAGAACCTCCAGATGATTAGCCATGCCGTGACAGAGTATTTGGACCTTTTTCACAAGAGAGGATGAGATGTAGCCATTGACAACGGTGATGCCTTAAAGAAAGTTTGCCATGGAAAGGAGTAAGACTGATTGGATGAAGACAGCGGGAAAGCAGAGATTCAGAGGAACGAAAGCATGTCTATACGCTTATCTGAAATTCTCACCAATGAATTACATAAGTATTTCTATCTTTATTTTCTATTTATTTATTATTATTATTCGAAAACTCCATAACCATTTCATATCCGCCTGACTTAGATTTACAAGGTGACCATAGCTTGCTTCATACCAACAATCTCCGCGGGATCGACCCTTACTCACGTAAGGTTTTATTACTTGGACGACCCAGTGCACTTGCTGGTTAGTTGTGCGAAGTTGTGAAGTTATATTTGGACCATGGTATTGTGCACCAGTTATTGGCGCCATTGCCAGGGAGAGAACGAACAACAAATTTTACAACCTCAGAGTAACAATTTCGCATACCAAGTTTTTGGCGCCATTGCCGGGGATTGTTCGAGTTTGGACAACTGACGGTTCATCCTGTTGCTCAGATTAGGTAATTTTCTTCTTATTTTATTTTCAAAAAGTTTTCAAAAATTTTTCAAAAATATTTCCTTCTTTTTCGTTTTTCCCATTTAATATTCAAAAAAAATTTTTTAAATTATTCTATGGCTTCAAAACTTTCAAGAATGAATTCTAGAGTTTCATGTTAACATGTTGAATCCTATGTGGCTGTCAAGCCATATCCAAACTACTTTGGGATTGGTCTTCAACTAATCACCACAATGCATGTAATTCCATCCTAAAGCTGACTGGCTATTAAGCCATGTCCAACCCTTTGATTGGAGCTTTGGGCTAATATTGAAAGATTCCTAGAATTCTTCTTAAAGATTTTGGATTTCTTATTTTCTTTTTCCATATGTTTTTCAAAAAAAATTAAAAGAAAATACAAAAAATTCATAAAATCATAAAAACCAAAAATGTTTTGTGTTTCTTGTTTGAGTCTTGAGTCAATTTTTAAGTTTGGTGTCGATTGCATGTTTTTAAAATTTTTGCATTAATTTTTTCTGAAAATTGCATTCATGCATTGCATTCATCAGGATCTTCAAGTTGTTCTTGATAAACCTTCTTGATTGATCTTCATATCATATTGTTTTGTGTTGTATGGTGTTTTTCATATGCATTCTTGCATTCATAGTGTCTATACATGAAAAATTTCTAAGTTTGGCGTCTTGCATGTTTTCTTTTCTTGAAAATTTTTCAAAAATATGTTCTTGATGTTCATCTTGACATTCAAAGTATTCTTGGTGTTCATCTTGACATTTATAGTGTTCTTGCATGCATTAATTGTTTTGATCTAAAAATTCTCATGCATTGAATCATTTTTTTATTTTTCTCTTTCTTCATTAAAAATTCAAAAATCAAAAAAATATCTTTCCCTTTTTCTCTCATAAATTTCGAAAATTTGGATTGACTTTTTCAAAAATTTTTAAAATCTAGTTATTTCTTATGAGTCAAATCAAATTTTCAAATTGAAAATCCTATCTTTTTCAAAATATTTTTCAAAAATCAAATCTTTTTCATTTTTCTTATTTATTTTCGAAAATTTTAAAAATATTTTTTAAAAATCTTTTTCTTAATTTTATTTCATAATTTTCGAAAATATCATCAAAAATTAATATTTTGATTCAAAAATTTTAAGTTTGTTACTTGCTTGTTAAGAAAGATTCAAACTTTAAGTTCTAGAATCATATCTTGTGATTACTTGTGAGTCAAGTTATTAATTTTGATTTTTAAAATCAAATCTTTTTCAAAACTAATTTCAATCATATCTTTTCAAAAATATCTTTTTTATCCTATCTTTTTCAAATATCTTTTCTAACTTCTTATCTTCTTATCTTTTCAAAATTGATTTTCAAATCTTTTTCAACTAACTAATTAACTTTTTGTTTGTTTCTTATCTCTTTCAAAAGTACCTAACTAACTTCCCCTCTCTAATTTTCGAAAATACCTCCCTCTTTTTCAAAAATTCTTTTTAATTAATTAGTTGTTTTCAATTTTTAATTTTAATTTTATTTCATTCCTAATTTTCAAAAATTACTAACCTTTTTCAAAAACTATTTTTCAAAATTTAACTTTAAATTTTAATTTTTAATTTTCGAAATTTCCTCTCCCTCATCTCCTTCTATTTATTTATTCATCTACTAACACTTCTCTTCACCCAAAATTCGAACCCCTTCTTCTCTTCTGAGTTCGAATTCTCCTCTTCTTCATTATTAATCTTCTTTTCTTCTACTCACACAAGGGAACCTCTATACTGTGGTAAAAAGGATCCCTATTATTATTTTCTGTTCCCTTCTTTTTCATATGAGAAGGAGCAAGGACAAGAACATTTTTGTTGAAGCAGATCCTGAACCTGAAAGGACTCTGAAGAGAAAACTAAGAGAAGCTAAAATACAAGAATCCAGAGATAACCTTATTGAAATTTTCGAACAGGAAGAGGAGATGGCAGCCAAAAATAATAATAATGCAAGAAGGATGCTTGGTGACTTTACTGCACCTAATTCCAATTTACATGGAAGAAGCATCTCCATCCCTACCATTGGAGCAAACAATTTTGAGCTAAAACCTCAATTAGTTTCTCTGATGCAACAAAACTACAAGTTTCATGGACTTCCATCTGAAGATCCTTTTCAGTTCTTAACTGAATTCTTGCAGATCTGTGATACTGTTAAGACTAATGGAGTAGATCTTGAAGTCTACAGGCTCATGCTTTTCCCTTTTGCTGTGAGAGACAGAGCTAGAATATGGTTGGATTCTCAATCTAAAGATAGCCTGAACTCTTGGGATAAGCTGGTCAAGGCTTTCTTAGCCAAGTTCTTTCCTCCTCAAAAGCTGAGTAAGCTTAGAGTGGATGTTCAAACCTTCAGACAGAAAGAAGGTGAATCCCTCTATGAAGCTTGGGAGAGATACAAGGAACTAACCAAAAAGTGTCCTTCTGACATGCTTTCAGAATGGACCATCCTGGATATATTCTATGATGGTCTATCTGAATTAGCTAAGATGTCATTGGATACTTCTGCAGGTGGATCCATTCACCTAAAGAAAACGCCTACAGAAGCTCAAGAACTCATTGACATGGTTGCTAATAACCAGTTCATGTACACTTCTTAGAGGAATCCTGTGAGTAATGGGACGCCTCAGAAGAAGAGAGTTCTTGAAATTGATACTCTGAATGCCATATTGGCTCAGAACAAACTATTGACTCAACAGGTCAATATGATTTCTCAGAGTCTGAATGGAATGCAAGCTGCATCCAACAGTACTCAAGAGGCATCTTCTGAAGAAGAAGCTTATGATCCTGAAAACCCTGCAATAGCAGAGGTGAATTACATGGGTGAACCATATGGAAACACCTATAATTCCTCATGGAGAAATCACCCAAATCTCTCATGGAAGGATCAACAAAAGCCTCAACAAGGCTTTAATAATGGTGGAAGAAACAGGTTTAACAATAGTAAACCTTTTCCATCATCCACTCAGCAACAGATAGAGAATTATGAGCAGAATCCATCTAGCTTAGCAAATTTAGTCTCTGATTTATCTAAGGCCACTCTGAGTTTCATGAATGAAACAAGGTTCTCCATTAGAAATTTGGAGGGACAAGTGGGCCAGCTGAGTAAAAGGATCACTGAAATCCCTCCTAGTACTCTCCCAAGCAATACAGAAGAAAATCCAAAGAGAGAGTGCAAGGCCGTTGATATAACCATCTTGGCCGAATCTAAGGAGGAAGGGGAGGACGTGAATCCCAAGGAGGAAGACCTCCTGGGACGTCCAGTGATCAATAAGGAGTTTCCCTTTGAGGAACCAAAGGACTCTGAGGCTCATCTAGAGACCATAGAGATTCCATTAAACCTCCTTACGCCCCTCATGAGCTCTGAAGAGTATTCTTCTTCTGAAGAGAATGAGGAAGTTACTGAAGAGCAAGTTGCCAAGTTCCTTGGTGCAATCATAAAGCTGAATGCCAATTTATTTGGTAAAGAGACTTGGGGAGATGAACATCCCCTGTTCACCAATGAACTAAATGCATTGGATCAACTGAGATTGCCTCAAAAGAAACAGGATCCTGGAAAGTTCCTAATACCTTGTACCATAGGCACCATGACCTTTGAGAAGGCTCTATGTGACCTTGGGTCAGGAATAAACCTCATGCCACTCTCTGTAATGGAGAAACTGGGAATCTTTGAGGTGCAAGCTGCTAAAATCTTATTAGAGATGGCAGACAACTCAAGAAAAGAGGCTTATAGAGAAGTAGAGGACGTGTTAGTAAAGGTTGAAGGCCTTTACATCCCTGCTGATTTCATAATCCTGGATACTGGGAAGGATGAGGATGAATCCATCATCCTTGGAAGATCCTTCCTAGCCACAACAAGAGCTGTAATTGATGTTAACAGAGGTGAACTAGTCCCTCAATTGAATGAGGACTCCCTTGTGTTTAAAACTCAAGGACATCCTTCTGTAAACATGGAAAAGAGGCACAGTAAGCTTCTCTCAATACAGAGTCAACTAAAGTCCCCACAGTCAAACTCTAAGTTTGGTGTTGGGAGGCCTCAGCCAAACTCTAAGTTTGGTGTTGAACTCCCATACCCAAACTCTAAGTTTGGTGTTGGGAGTCTATAAAATTGACCTGATCACCTGTGTGGCTCCATGAGAGCCCACTGTCAAGCTATTGACATTAAAGAAGCGCTTGTTGGGAGGCAACCCAATTTTTTTTATCTAATTTATTTTCATTCTTGTTGTTCTTTCATGTTTTATTAGGTTCATGATCATGTGGAGTCACAAAATAAATAGAAAAATTAAAAACAAAATCAAAAACAGCAGAAGAAAAATCACACCCTGGAGGAAGGGATTACTGGCGTTTAAACGCCAGTAAGGAGCATCTGGCTGGCGTTCAACACCAGAACAGAGCATGGATCTGGCGCTGAATGCCAGAAACAAGCATAGAACTGGCGTTCAACGCCAGAAACATGCTGCATCTGGGCGTTGAACACCCAGAACAAGCATCAGTTCGGCGTTTAAACGCCAGAATTGCATGCAAAGGCATTTTACATGCCTAATTGGTGCAGGGATGTAAATCCTTGACATCTCAAGATCTGTGGACCTCACAGGATCATCTCAGGATCTGTGGATCCCACAGGATCCCCACCTTCCCTCCTCATAATCCTAGTTTCTTCCACATCTTCTTCTTCATCTATTCTTTCTTCTCTTGCTCGAGGGTGAGCAAAATTCTAAGTTTGGTGTGGTAAAAGCATAAGTTTTTTTGTTTTTCCATAACCATTGATGGCACCTAAGGTCAGAGAAACCTCTAGAAAGAGGAAAGGGAAGACAAAAGCTTCCACCTCCGAGTCATGGGAGATGGAAAGATTCATCTCAAGGGTCTATAGCTCAGTGGTAGAACATTTGACTGCAAATCAAGAGATCCCTGAGATACCTCAGGGGATACACTTTTCTCCACATAATTTTTGGGAGCAAATCAACACCTCCCTAGGAGAATTAAGTTCCAACATGGGACAATTAAGGGTGGAACATCAAGAGCACTCCATCATCCTCCATAAAATTAGAAAAGATCAAAGAGCTATGAGGGAGGAGCAACAAAGACAAGGAAGAGACATAGAAGAGCTCAAGGACATCATTGGTTCCTTAAGGAGAAAACGCCACCATCATTAAGGTGGACTCATTCCTTGTTCTTAAACTTTCTATTTTTCGTTTTCTTATGTTAAATGTTTATCTATGTTTGTGTCTTTATTACATGATCATTAGTGTCTAAGTGTCTATGCCTTAAAGTAGTGAATATGAATCCATCACCTCTCTTAAATGGAAAAATATTTTAATTACAAAAGAACAAGAAGTACATGAGTTTCGAATTTATCCTTGAACTTAGTTTAATTATTTTGATGTGGAGACAATACTTTTTATTTTCTAAATGAATGCTTGAACAGTGTATATGTCTTTTGAAGTTGATGTTTTAGAATGTTAAATATCTTGGCTCTTGAAAGAATGACGACAAGGAGACATGTTATTTGATAATCTGAAAAATCATAAAAATGATTCTTGAAGCAAGAAAAAGCAGTGAATACAAAGCTTGCAGAAAAAAAATAGCAAAAAAAAATAGAAAGATAAAGAAAAGCAAGCAGAAAATGCCAAAAGCTCTTAAAACCAAAAGGCAAGAGCAAAAAGCCAATAACCCTTAAAACCAAAAGGCAAGGGTAAATAAAAAGGATCCAAAGGCTTTGAGCATCAGTGGATAGGAGGGCCTAAAGGAATAAAATCCTGGCCTAAGCGGCTAAACCAAGCTGTCCCTAACCATGTGCTTGTGGCGTGAAGGTGTCAAGTGAAAACTTGAGACTGAGCAGTTAAAGTAAAGGTCCAAAGCAAAAGAAGAGTGTGCTTAAGAACCCTGGACACCTCTAATTGGGGACTTTAGCAAAGCTGAGTCACAATCTGAAAAGGTTCACCCAATTATGTGTTTGTGGCATTTATGTATCCGGTGGTAATAGTGGAAAACAAAGTGCTTAGGGCCACGGCCAAGACTCATAAAGTAGCTGTGTTCAAGAATCAACATACTGAACTAGGAGAATCAATAACACTATCTGAACTCTGAGTTCCTATAGATGCCAATCATTCTGAACCTCAATGGATAAAGTGAGATGCCAAAACTATTCAAGAGGCAAAAAGCTACAAGTCCCGCTCATCTGATTGGAGCTATGTTTCATTGATAGTTTGGAATTTATAGTATATTCTCTTCTTTTTATCCTATTTTATTTTCAGTTTCTTGGGGACAAGCAACAATTTAAGTTTGGTGTTGTGATGAGCGGATAATTTATACGCTTTTTGGCATTGTTTTTAGTATGTTTTTAGTAGGATCTAGTTACTTTTAGGGATGTTTTCATTAGTTTTTATGCTAAATTTACATTTCTGGACTTTACTATGAGTTTGTGTATTTTTCTGTGATTTCAGGTATTTTCTGGCTGAAATTGAGGGACTTGAGCAAAAATCAGATTCAGAGGTAGAAGAAGGACTGCTGATGCTGTTGGATTCTGACCTCCCTGCACTCAAAGTAGATTTTTTGGAGCTACAGAACTCAAAACGGCACGCTTTCAATTGCGTTGAAAAGTAGACATCCAGGGCTTTCCAGCAATATTTAATAGTCCATACTTTGGTTGAGTTTAGATGATGCAAAAGGGCATTGAACGCCAGTTCTACGCTACAGTCTGGAGTTAAACACCAGAAACACGTCACAAACCAGAGTTGAACGCCAGAAACACATTACAAACTGGCGTTCAACTCCAAGAATGACCTCTCCACGTGTAAACTTCAAGCTCAGCCCAAGCACACAACAAGTGGGCCCCGGAAGTGGATTTATGCATCAATTACTTACTTCTGTAAACCCTAGTAACTAGTTTAGTATAAATAGGACTTTTTACTATTGTATTAGACATCTTATGATTTTAGTTCATCTTTGGATCATATTGATCACGTTTGGGGGCTGGCCATTCGGCCATGCCTGGATCTTCATCACTTATGTATTTTCAACGGTAGAGTTTCTGCACTCCATAGATTAAGGTGTGGAGCTCTGCTGTTCCTCATGATTTAATGCAAAGTACTACTGTTTTCTATTCAATTCAACTTATTCCGCTTATAAGATATCCATTCACTCCCAAGAACATGATGAATGTGATGATTATGTGACGCTCATCATCATTCTCACTTATGAACGCGTGTCTGATAAACACTTCCGTTCTACATGCAAACAAGCTAGAATGAATATCTCTTGGATATCTAATACAGGGGACCGAGTCCGAGTTATTAGTGTCTTCGTGGTGTAAGTTAGAACCCATGGATGGCCATTCCTGAGATCCGGAAAGTCTAAACCTTGTCTGTGGTATTCCGAGTAGGATCTGGGAAGGGATGGCTGTGACGAGCTTCAAACTCGCGAGTGCTGGGCGTAGTGACAGACGCAAAAGGAGGGTGAACCCTATTCCAGTATGATCGAGAACCTCCAGATGATTAGCCATGCCGTGACAGAGCATTTGGACCTTTTTCATAAGAGAGGATGGGATGTAGCCATTGATAACGATGATGCCTTACAAAAAGCTTGCCATGAAAAGGAGTAAGACTGATTGGATGAAGACAGCGGGAAAGCAGAGATTCAGAGGAATGAAAGCATCTCTATACGCTTATTTGAAATTCTCACCAATGAATTACATAAGTATTTCTATCTTTATTTTCTATTTATTTATTATTATTATTATTCGAAAACTCCATAACCATTTGATATCCGCCTGACTGAGATTTACAAGGTGACCATAGCTTACTTCGTACCAACAATCTCCGTGGGATCGACCCTTACTCACGTAAGGTTTTATTACTTGGACGACCCAGTGCCCTTGCTGGTTAGGTGTGCGAAGTTGTGAAGTTATATTTGGACCATGGTATTGTGCACCAGTTATTGGCGCCATTGCCAGGGAGAGAACGAACAACAAATTTTACAACCTTAGAGTAACAATTTCGCATACCATCTACCTTGAGATATACAACATTGAGAAGATCTCGCCCCTTCGTCCAATTAAAGAGGAGGAAGTTGGGCAAAGTATTGCGAATACCACCGAGTCTACAGGCACCCTACCAACGAGTGCTACGACCTAAAGAACGTTATAGAAAAGCTAGCCCAGGAAGGAAGACTAGATAGGTTCCTGGCCAACAAAACAGATGAGCCGAAGAAGAGAAGAAGGGATGAAGAGATCGGACGAGCTGAACGTCCCCCTCACACCCCTGAGAGGCATGTTCACATGATAAATGGAGGATTCGCAGGAGGAGGGATTTCTAAGTCGTCGCGCAAAAGACACCTTAAGGAGGTGTACCATGTTGGAGGAGAGGACAAGTCGGTTGACGTCCCCACTATTACCTTCACTAAATAAGACGCTGCGGGCATCTTCCCGGGGCATGATAACCCCGTGGTTGTTACCAAAATACTTGCCAATGCCAACCTCTACCGAACATCAGTCGACCAAGGAAGCTCTGCGGATATACTGTTCAAATCCGCCTTCGATAAGCTCGGTTTACAAGAAAAAGAACTTAGAGTATATCCAAATAGCCTATTCGGGCTACGAGATGCCCCAATTCAGCCATTAGGGTACATCCCACTACACACAACCTTTGGGAAAGGAACTCGGTCTAGGACATTAAGCATAGACTACATTGTAGTCGACCTGAGCTCAGCCTACAATGCTCTAATAGGTTGGACAATACTGAATCAGCTCGCCGCTGTGGTCTCCACTCCACACCTATGCATGAAGTTCCCAACTTTGGAAGGGATCGCTACCATAAAGGGAGACCAAAAACTCATGCGACGCTGTTATAACGAGAGTCTGAACCTTAAAGGTGACCCCGGAGGAAAGGAAACCAATACTATAGAACTCGGGAGAATTCAAACTCGCGAAGAACTCCGCCCTCAGCCAGAAGGTAAAACCAAAGAAGTTCAAATTGGAGACACTCAAGACAAAACAACAAGTATAGGGGTGAATCTGAAAGAAGACCTAAAGGAACTGCTAATAAAGCTCCTAAAGGATAACTCCGACCTCTTTGCATGGAAGGCCGCCGACATGCCCGGTATTGATCCCGGACTAATGTGCCATAAGTTAGCCGTATATCCAGGGTCTCGGCCAGTACAGCAGAAACGTAGGAAACTCGGCCCATAAAGGTCGCAAGCTGTAGAGGAGTAGGTACAGGCCTTGCTGGAGGTAGGATTCATAAGGAAGGTAAAATATCCATTGTGGCTAGCCAATGTAGTATTGGTCAAAAAGTCAAATGGGAAATGGCGGATGTGCACTGACTACACTGACCTCAACAAAGCCTGCCCAAAAGATTCTTACCCACTCCTGAATATAGACACACCAGTCAACGCTTCGTCAGGCTATCAGTACCTCTCCTTCATGGACGCTTACTCAGGATATAATCAAATCCCAATGTATCAACCCGACCAGGAGAAAACATCATTCTTAACCCAAAAGCAAACTACTGCTATATAGTCATGCCCTTCGGACTCAAGAACGCAGGGGCTACCTACCAAAGACTAATGAACAAAGTCTTCACCAATCACATTGGGAAGCTAATGGAAGTTTATGTCGATGACATGTTGGTAAAGACACAAAGCGAGGAAACGTTTCTATCCGACCTCACTGAAGTGTTCAATACCATAAGAAAGCATGGGATGAGACTTAATCCTGCAAAATACACTTTTGCAGTAGAAGCTGGAAAATTCTTGGGCTTCATGCTCACCTAAAGAAGAATCGAAGCAAACCCAAATAAGTGCCAGGCCATACTTCGCATGAAAAGTCCAACTTGTGTCAAAGAGGTCCAGCAGCTCAATGGAAGGCTAGCGGCTCTGTCTAGGTTCCTAGCTGGATCAGCCTTAAGATATCTCCCCTTCTATGCAACATTAAGGAAGGGAAAGAGGTTTGAGTGGACTCCAGAATGCGAACAAGCCTTCTAAGATTTCAAAACATTTCTGGGGCAACCACCCATCCTTGATTTCGGGAAGGCGAAGAACTTATACTATACCTCACCGTAGGAAGTCGGGCAATAGCTTCAGCACTAGTCAGAGAAGACGAAAGTAGGCAACAACCCATCTACTTCATCAGTAAGGCTCTACAAGGGGCTGAACTAAACTATCAAAAAATAAAAAAGTTTGCCTACGCCCTCATACTCACTTCTCGACGACTCTGCCCATACTTCCAAGCTCACACCATCAGGGTACGGACTAACCAGCCCATAAAAGGTATTTTACAGAAAACAGACTTAGCTGGAAGAATCCTACAATGGGCAGTCGAGTTATCCGAATTCGACCTCAAGTATGAAGCCCGGACAGCTATCAAATCTCAGTACCTGGCCGACTTCATCGCAGAATACACTGACACCCTGGGCACCTCCACAGAGTGGAGTCTTTATGTGGATGGCTCCTTATACAAAATCGGGAGTGGCGTAGGCGTCATTTTAGAGAGTGATCAAGGAACCCAAATTGAGCTCTCATTATAGTTCAAATTTTCCGCTTCAAATAACCAAGCTGAATACGAAGTCCTACGGGCCGGTTTGAAGCTGGCTAGGGAGGTAGGAGCTCAGAAGCTTACCATTTTCAACAATTCATAGGTAGTCACATCACAAATAGAAGGGAGCTACCAGTCCAAGGATCCCACTACGAGGAAATACTTAGACAAGACCAGAAAATAGCTCAGACAATTCATGGGATATGAGATCCGACATATACCCAAAGAACAAAATGCCCGAGCTCATGCACTTTCGAAACTAGCCAGCACCAAACCAGGGGGCAATAATAGAAGTCTCATCCAAGAAATACTGCAAAGTCCATCAATCTTGGAGGAAAAGAAGATCTTAGCCATATCAAGATAAGATCAAGGATGGATGACCCCCATAATCAACTATCTCAAGTCTAAAATGCTCCCCACAGACAAAAAAGAGGCGAAAAGGTTAGTACGCGAAGCACAATACTACACCATAGTGAACGACCTCCTATATAGGAGAGGGATCTCAACACCCCTCCTTAAATGTATCCCGACCTCTGCTACAAGGGACGTCCTGGAGGAAGTCCACGGAAGCATGTCTGGCATCCACCTTGGGGCAAGAGCTCTTGCCAAAAAGGTACTCCGAGCTGGTTTTTACTGGCTGACCTTGTAAAAGGAAGCAACAGAGTTTGTCAAAACATGCCCACCATACCAGAAACATGCCAACTTCCACATAGCTCCACCCGAAGAGCTCATTTGTGTTACTTTACCTTGGCCATTTGCAAAATGGGGGCTCGACCTCGTCGGACCCTTCCCCCAAGGATCAGGGCAAGTTAAGTTTCTCATTGTAGGCATAGACTATTTCACAAAATGGATTGAAGCAGAGCCATTGGCCACTACCACCGCCCAAAGAAGTTGGAAATTTCTATATAAAAACATTATAACAAGGTTTGGGGTTCCTTACTCCATCACCACAGATAATGGCACCCAGTTTACTGACACTGGTTTTAGGAACTTGGTAGCTGACCTGAAAATAAAGCACCAATTCACTTCTGTAGAACACCCACAGGCCAACGGACAGGCAAAAGCCACCAACAAAGTCATATTGGCCGGGTTAAAGCGAAGGTTACAGGACGCAAAGGGAGCTTAGGCTGATGAGCTCCCACAAGTCCTATGGGCATATCGGACAACACCACATTCCACCACTGGAGAATCACCCTTTCGACTTGCTTATGGAATAGAGGGAATGATTCCCATGGAAATAGAAGAAGGATCTCCCAGAATGATCCTCTACAATAAAGAAACCAACTCCCAAACTCAAAGGGAAGAGCTCGACCTACTTCCAGAAGTCCGAGAAAGAGCTCAGATTAGAGAGGAAGCACTAAAGCGTCGAATGGCTTTAAGGGACAATCAGAAGGTAGTCCAACAAAGCTTCGCCACCAACGACCTCATTTTAATCCGAAATGATATCGGAGCAGGTCGATCAGGAGAAAGGAAGCTAGCAGCCAACTGGAAAGGACCATACCGAATTGCAGAAGTACTAAGGAAAGGTTACTACAAGGTGTCCGACCTTGAAGGGCGAGAGCTACCAAGGTCATGGCATGCCTGTAACCTCAGAAGGTACTATAGCTAAAAAATAGTAAAGATCTCAAGTCAAGGCGCACTCTTTTCCCTAAAAAGGTTTTTTAATGAGGCGCCAGGCCGAGATCTAAGAAACTGCCCGACCTAGCAGGGTAAGCACTCTCATGTACATTCTTATTCATGTTTTTATCTCATTATTATTTGAATTAAAGTCGTCAATTCCCTAAAAAGTTTCCTACCAAGACGCATTAATCTAAGCTTATAAAGCGCAAAGTTCATCGCCCGATTACAAAGAGGTCGGCAAGGTGAAGTGATAGAAGCAAGTTAATGCAAGAAGTTATAAAAAGTAACCCATAGAAAGCGACCTGGCGAGGTCTGACTAAAAATGGATTACTAAAAATAACTTAAGAAGGTCTGACAGAGAAGTTAGACCAATGAAAAGATCACTAAAAAGGGACAAAGACATCTCACAAAGGCAAAAGAAATGCTAAAAAGCCAAGACAGAAGTGCCTAGCTATAAAAGTACAAGTCTTGCAAAAAGGACACTACATAAAAGGCAAAGGCACAAGTTGAAACGGCGCTAAAAAGTCATCCAGACAAACTATAAAGAAAAGGTTCCTTATCAGAACACTACCTAAAAAGTTCTTGGAATGTGACTAAAAAGCCCGGGTAGCAAAGTCGTACAGGTCGACGTTAGCTAAGAAGTGGCGCAAGTACGATCTCGAAAAAGAAAAAGCCAAAAGGTTGAGAAACAACTTGAGGCTCAAAAGTGCTTAGCCAAAAGGGATACAACTCCGCTCAAAGAAGGATGGATCTCATGGCTACAAAAGTCATCCGAAACAAAAAAGGTTCTATATAAAGAACACTAAATAATTATCGGACAAGTCACTAAAAGCCCGGACACCATGCCGTAAGGATAATTTTGCCAAAAGCAAAGGGTTGACAAGTACCAACTCAAAGCAAGGCATGATCCTAAAGGCAAGGGTAGAAAACCCACTCAAAGGAGGTCGGACTGGGAAATACCTAATTCGCAAAGGGTTGCAAAAAGTAAACTTCCACACGTTCAGCAAAACGCGTCCATCAAAGTAAAATATTAAAAACTCAAAGTCCACTGAAGAGAGAACTTTTGCGTGGTCTAGAAATTCGCAAATAAAGCCTCGTTGCAGGTATAGCTTCTAAACCAACAAAAGTCCTTTCATACAAACGTTTTGGTTGTCACAAGTAATAAACCCCTTTGAAATTGATAACCGAAGTATTTAACCTCGGGTCGTCTTCTCAAGGAACTACAGAGAGGTGTTCTTATTATTGGTTATGAGTCTTGTAAATTGGGGGTTTTGAAAGTAAGGAAGCAGTATGACAAGTAAAATAAATAAATAACTATAGAATAAAACTCTTGGCAAGGTATAAGAACTGGAAGTCCTATCCTAGTTATCCTTATCAATTGTGATGAGAATTGGATTTTTCTCCCACTTTGTTAACCTCTAACTATGAAGGTATGTTAAGTGGATGAATTAATTTTGATTCCTCAGGTCCTAGTCTTTCCTTGGGAAAGGCTAGAGTTATTGGAACTCGAATTAATTCTTGAAGAATTCCAATTTTCAATCAACAATGAGTTTGATAACTCAAGTGTCTCCAATGACTCAACCAAAGCCAAAAGAGAAAATTCTAAATTAAATTAACAGCATCCATATAAATAAAGCAAAGCAAAATTAAATCTGAAAATACCTCAAATTGCATTAATAAAGGAAATCAAATCTAACATGGATATTCATAAATTAAATTGGAAAAATAAATAAAAGAAAAATTGAACCTGATAAAAAGAAACAATCCTAAAAGCAAAGAAATCCTAAATCCTAATCCTAAGAGAGAGGAGAGAACCTCTCTCTCTAAGAACTACATCTAAAACCTAAAACTGTGAATTATTAGCTGATGATTATGAATAAATGTGTTCTCCCACTTTATAGCCTCTAATCTATGTTTTCTGGGCCGAAAACTGGGTCGAAAACAGCCCAGAAATTGCTGGAGAAGAAATCTGCCACGCTGATTTTTGTCACTGCGATGCGTCCGCATGGAGCGCGCGTTCGCATCATCTAGCATCAAGGAAACTATGGCATGTTATATATCAAATCGAAGCCCCGGAAGTTAGCTTTCCAACGCAACTAGAACCGCGTCATTTGGATCTCTGTAGCTAAAGTTATAGCCGTTTGAGTGAGAAGAGGTCAGGCTGGACAGCTTAGCAATTTCTCCAACTTCTTATATTCCTTCCACTTTTGCATGCTTCCTTTCTATCCTCTGAGTCATTCCTGCCCTGTAATCTCTGAAATCACTTAACACACATATCAAGGCATCTAATGTTAATAAGAGAGTATTAAACATAGGGAACTTAAGGCCAAAGAAGCATGTTTTCAATCAAAGCACATAATTAGGAAGGCAAATGTAAAACCATGCAAATAGTATGAATAAGTGGGTAAAGAGTTGATAAAAATCACTCAATTGAGCACAAGATAAACCATAAAATAGTGGTTTATCAACCTCCCCACACTTAAACATTAGCATGTCCTCATGCTAAACTCAAGAGAAGCTATAAAGGAGTGAAGAGGAATGATAGAATGTATGAAATGCAACCTATCTGTATGAATGCAACTACATGCAAAATATTTCTACCTACTTGGTTAAAAGTAAATAAGCTCTTCAAGACAAACATAAATCAAATTTCATTAATTCAAATCATATAATAAAAGACAAGTAAACTTGTGAGAAGATAGCTCATGAAAGCAAGGAACATAGAATCAAGCATTGAACCCTCACTGGTAGTGTATGTCACTCTAGTCTCTCAATTGTATAGGGTAATTCACTCTACTCTTCTCTAGTCATGCTTTCTCAACCTTGTTCTTCATCTAACCAATCAACAAATATTTAGTGTACCAATGCAAACATCATGAGGTCTTTTCAAGGTTGTAATGGGGCTAAGGTAAGGGTGAGGGTATATATATAGCTAAGTGAGCTTTATAAAGTGAATCCTTGATTAGTCTAAGATCTCACCTAACATATACATACTTTATATAATTTAAAATACTTTACCTGGCTACCCAAAATTTTTTTTTCACTTTTGCATTTCATGCTTAAGTATCAAACTTATTTTTGAATTTTGTCCCATGTGCATTGATTTATTTTGCATTTGGGGTAATATTATTTTTCTTCTCTTTTCTTTTCTTCTCTTTTTTTTGTATCCCCTTATTTAATTACTTAATATTTTTTTTCAATGCACATGGTAATTTAATTATTTTGATTTCATATGAGCATGCTTCCCAAATTTTCAAATAACTTATTCAATTTAATTCCCTACTTTTTCATACCATCCCATGTTCCTATAAAATTCCCCATACTTAAATTATACACAATATCTATCTTAAACTAACCAAGGATTCAACTTGGGATTTTTATTTTGTTTTTCTGCTTAAGGCTAGTAATGTGGTTATGAATTAGAAGGGGGTTAAAAAGTTCAAAGTGGCTAACAAGTGTGATATAAAAGATAGGCTTATTTGAGATAAGTGAACTAATAACAAATAATGGCCTCAATCATATGCAAGCATGTAAATACACTAAATAATGGACATATAGAATGGAACAAAGCAAAGATTGCAATTATAGAGAAGAAAACACACAAGAATAAAAATTTATGGTTAAATAATGTAACCATGTAAATAAGCTCAAAATCTCACAGGTTGTGTGTTCTTTGGCTCAAAAACCATGTTCCAAATACAACTTCAAACAAGTTTTAACATTTAAAAAAATTTTTCAATTTAAATTAGTAAAATTTTTCAAAAATAGAGTCCTAAAAAGAAATTTATTACTTTAACCAAGTAGTGACTAAATGCATAAAATCAAACAAACATGCAATTAAACATGCAAATACAACAACTAATTTAACAAAGATAATTTAAACATTGGTGTTGAGACAGGAAGGTACTAACCCACGGAGATCGGTATCGACCTCTCCACACTTAAAGATTGCACCGTCCTCGGTGCATGCTGAGATGTGCAGGTGGATGGGTTGTTCCAACTGATGCTTTTCTTCAAGGATTGTGCAGATGGACTTGTTTGTCTCCCCTTTTAGAAGTTTCTCCCTTTTTCCATCTTCGGTGGCCAGCCTGAAAGAAGAGAAAAATAATAACAGTAACCCAGAAATAAAGATAAGAAGACAAATAAAATTTGGTTGGGTTAATGCCAAATGAGGGTCTCAATTACATGGTAGCTACAACATGCAAGTGAGAAAACAGTAGAAGTACCTGGCAAATCAAGAGTGCAAAAATTTGCAACAATAGGGAAGAGAGTGTGGGTAAGGAGAGATAATATAAATTCATGTCAATGCAAAAGAAATACAGGTATAAAAGATTGGCATTGATAATATTATCTAACCAGAATAAAACAAGTCACTAAGCACTCAAAATAATACAAGAGAAGATGCAACAGTTAAATAAGAAAATTCAACACCAATAGAAAAGTAATAAATTTAGAAAAAAAAGTAAAAATATGCACAAAATTAAAATACAATGAATGAAAGTATGCAAATAAATGAAGTAAAATAGAATGAAGGTGAAAAAGAATGAGAAGTGAAAGAGATAAAGTAAGAAAGAAAGAGGAAAAAAAAGAAAAGATAGAAGAAATTAGGGTTAGAAAAGAAAAGATAGGATAATTGGCGCTGATTTGGATAAGTTGTGCGACGCAGGCGACGCGGACGCGTGAGTGATGCGATCGCGTGGTGCGCGATAAGGTCAGGTGACGCGGATGCGTGGGTCACGTGATCGCGTGACCTGATTTGTGCGATTGGCGCGAGTGCAGCCTCGCGTTTGTGCAACTCTCTGTTCGAAACTCTTTTTGCCAAATTTTTTGGTGACGCGGTCGCGTGGTTGACGTGATCGCGTGGATGGTCTGTCTTTTAAAAATGACGCAGACGCATAGGGCACGCGTTCGGGTGGTAGGGCTTGTTCTTCTAGCATGGTTCCAGCCTCATTCCAGCCCAACATACTGTCATACACCTCTTTACGTCGATTTTACAGAGCCACGCGTTCGCGTGGGTGACGTGGACGCATGGGAGGCATTTTTCGCAAATGACGCGAACGCGTCAGCGACGCGGTCGCGTGGATCAATTTGTGCCAAAGGCACGCCTCCAGCCACGCTCTCGCATGACTCTCTGTTCAATCTTGTTTTCTTCCCAACGCACATATGACACGGACGCATTGGCTACGCTGTCGCGTCGCGTGCCCCTTTTTTTATGCAAAATGCAGAATGCAATATGCAGATGCTGATGCAAAAGTTATTTATAATTTCAGGTTCAATAAAATAAAATAAAAACAAACAAAACAGACTAGAATTAAAACTGAAAAAGAAACGATCATACCATGGTGGGTTGTCTCCCACCTAACACTTTTAGTTAAAGTCCTTAAGTTGGACATTTGGTGAGCTCCTTGTCATGGCGGCTTGTGCTTGAACTCATCCTGAAACTTCCACCAATGCTTGGACTTTCAATAAGCTCTATCAATACTAAGTGAATTCCTCAAGCCTTGATGGGGTTCTTCACAAGCTTTGAGCTCCCAAAGTTGATCCTCATATATTCCTGAATCCCAAATCTTGTTTCTACACCCGTCTTCAAGTTGATTATCATGATTCCATCTGGGTGGCTCAGCCTTAAAATTCTCACTGAAGCGTCCAAACAACTTCCCAGACCCATTCAATTGAGCTCTACACCAACCTTTGTGTTTAAACTTAAAGCTTCCAACCATAATGAACCTTGCAGGACAATTCTTACCACTGACCATCTTCCTCTTACTCTTAATGCCACAAAGAGCTCTAAGTTGACCATCCGTCTCTAGTATCCCATATTCAAGTGGGAAAGTAAAGGTCAAGGATAGAAATTTCACCCACTTGAACGTTGTGTTGGACGGTAATGGCATTGGGAGAGGTGTTTCTAATGAACTTGCAAGCTCCACTCCCTTGTGCTCTTCTCTAATAGCTTTCACCTCCTTGTAAGCTTCTTCAATTTCAACCTCTTCCTCTTGGTAGCTTTCTTCCAATTTAATCTCTTCTTCATTACTCACCAAGGGCATGGGAGGTTGTGCCTTCTTTTCTTGAATCTCCATCTCTTGATCAACCTCTTCTAAGTCTTCAACCAGGGTGTGCCTTGGAGATTGTACACCCTCCTCAACATCAATTTCAAACATCTTTGAAAGAGGCTTTATAACTTGACTTTCCCATGGGGGTTCAGCATCTCCTAAGTCTTCAACCACTTCTTCCTCTTCAATAATTACAGCTTCCTCCACTTGTTCCGGTACAAAGTCATACTCCGTACTGTCCACTGGAGTTTTTAGTATCTCCTTCATGCTATGTTCTACATTAGATTGTCCACATGAAGCCATGGGGGTTCCTTGAGTGTCCGAACGTCGAGAGGATAATTGATTTATTGCTTGATTCAATTGGTGAAGGGTTGCGTGAAATTTTTTTACTGTTTCCGTGAGACGATCCCTTGATTCTTATTGCGCTCGGCTATCATAAGTAGGATCATAGTGCTCTTGGATTGATGGATATGGAGATGGCAAATATTAAGGTGGTGGTTCTTAGGAGTAATTGGGTTGGAATTGGGGTGGTTCTATATATGGTTCATATGTCTCATAAGGTGGTTGGTGTGGTGGATACGAGTTAGGGTCATATGGAGGTGAATGGTGGAAAGGGGCTTGTGAGTATAGTGGTCCAAAGTCATGTTGAGGAGGGGGTTCATAGGCATATGGTGGTGGTTGTTGATAATCAAAAGATTGCTCACCATAGCCATTGCCTTGATATGCATCACAGAATGGTTGTTGATAGTACATTGGAGGTAGTTGTTGCCATGAGGGTTGATCAAATCCTTGTGGCTCCTCCCATCTTTGATTGTTCCAACCATGGTGCATGTTGTCATTATAATCTCCTCTTCCTACAACATAATTGTAACCAGACTCATAGCCAAAGGGGTGAGAGTTCATAGTAGTAGGAGAAAATAAAAACAAAAACTAATAAAAAGAAAATATTGTGAAAAAGATATGATTTTTGAAAAAAAAAATTTTTTTGATTTTTGAAATTTAAAACTAAGATAAGATAAGATAAATTTTTTTTAAATATTTACAATAACCAATAATAAGGTACACGTTTACAATTCCCTGGCAACGGCGCCATTTTGAAGAGAGAACTTTTGCGTCGTCTAGAAATTCGCAGATAAAGCCTCATTGCAGGTATAGCTTCTAAACCAACAAAAGTTCTTTCATACAAACATTTTGATTGTCACAAGTAACAAACCCCTTTGAAATTGATAACTGAAGTATTTAACCTCGGGTCATCTTCTCAAGGAACTGCAGGGAGGTGTTCTTATTATTGGTTATGAGTCTTGTAAATTGGGGGTTTTGAAAGTAAGGAAGCAGTATGACAAGTAAAATAAATAAATAACTATAAAATAAAACTCTTGGCAAGGTATAAGAACTGGAAGTCCTATCCTAATTATCCTTATCAATTGTGATGAGAATTGGATTTTTCTCCCACTTTGTTAACCTCTAACTATGAAAGTAAGTTAAGTGGATGAATTAATTTTGATTCCTCAGGTCCTAGTCTTTCCTTGGGAAAGGCTAGAGTTATTGGAACTCGAATTAATTCTTGAAGAATTCCAATTTTCAATCAACAATGAGTTTGATAACTCAAGTGTCTCCAATGACTCAACCAAAGCCAAAAGGGAAAATTCTAAATTAAATTAACAGCATCCATAAAAATAAAGCAAAGCAAAATTAAATCTGAAAATACCTCAAATTGCATTAATAAAGGAAATCAAATCTAACATGGATATTCATAAATTAAATTGGGAAAATAAATAAAAGAAAAATTGAAGCTGATAAAAAGAAACAATCCTAAAAGCAAAGAAATCCTAAATCCTAATCCTAAGAGAGAGGAGAGAACCTCTCTCTCTAAGAACTACATCTAAAACCTAAAACTATGAATTATTAGCTGATGATTATAAATGAATGTGTTCTTCCATTTTATAGCCTCTAATCTGTGTTTTCTGGGCCGAAAACTGGGTCGAAAACAGCCCAGAAATCGCTGGAGAAGAAATCTGTCACGCTGATTTTCGTCACTGCGATGTATCCGTGTGGAGCACGCGTTCGCGTTGCCTAGAGTCAAGGAAACTATGGCATATTATATATCAAATCGAAGCCCTGGACGTTAGCTTTCCGACGCAACTGAAACCGCGTCATTTGAATCTCTGTAGCTAATGTTATAGCCGTTTGAGTGCGAAGAGGTCAGTCTGGACAGCTTAACAATTTCTCCAACTTCTTGTATTCCTTCCACTTTTGCATGCTTCCTTTCCATCCTCTGAGCCATTCCTGTCCTGTAATCTCTAAAATCACTTAACACACATATCAAGGCATCTAATGGTAATAAGAGAGGATTAAACATAGGGAACTTAAGGCCAAAGAAGCATGTTTTCAATCAAAGCACATAATTAGGAAGGCAAATGTAAAACCATACAAATAGTATGAATAAGTGGGTAAAGAGTTGATAAAAACTACTCAATTGAGCACAAGATAAACCATAAAATAGTGGTTTATCATCCACCTAAATGGAAGCCCAAGAGTTTAAAGTGTTTGTTTAAACTAAACAAAGGTTGCTAAGAAGCAACCAAATGTCAGAAGAGTCAACTATAAGAGAGTTACAAAAACATAAACAAGTTCAAAGTCCACAAGTCGGACTATTACAGTACACAAGCATAAAAAGTTATAGGGGATCCAAATTTGCCCTAGTGGCAACATCCTTGGCAGGAGGAGAAGGAGGCATGGTCGAGATCGGAGTAGCATTGACAACTCCATCCGGCCCGTTTAGAATCTCCACGTCAGGCTCAGGAGGGTCAACCTCTGAAGGAATGGAAGAAGCTGAAGCTGCCGAAGCTTTGGCTGGTGGCGCAGGAAGAGGACCCTCATCCTCATCATCAGGGGCAGGTAAAATCTTGCCATCCTCCACCATGTTATCCATACTAAACAAGGAGAGATCGGCCTCGTGAGCAAGAACTCGGACCTAAGCCTTCAAAATCTCATATATGTCAGTCATACTACTCACCATATGACCTTGAAGCTCGGCATAATCATATTGGGCAGATTGAAGCCTCTCCTTAGTCTCTAGCAACTCGCCGTAGGTCCGAGTATAGCTCTCCTTATACTTTTTTGCAGCCTCTTCAGTCAAGTTAGCAGCTGCCTCCGCCCTAGTAGCACGCTCCTTCTCTTTCTCCACATCAATTTCCAACTTGGCAACCCTGGCATCGAGCTCATCCTTTAGACCTTTCACCCTATCAAATTCAGCCCGGGCATCCTCTAGAAAGGCCTTGGTAGCACGGACAGGGGACTCCTTAACAACCCGAGACAAGGCCGCGCCAACATTGGCCATCTGAATACTATTGCTCGTTATGAAGTCAAGGTGATGAAGGATCGAGACGTCGTCCAGAGGGACTTTACCATGTGGAGCAGTCAATTCTGTGGCAAAGGCCACACCATCAAATTCTTTGTCATCAAGATTATAAGTCCCAACAGTCTTTTGGCACTTGGGAGGTAGGCTAGCAGCATTAGGAGAGGAGGCAGGACCAGAAGTCGCCTGAAATAGATCAGATGGAATTGTTCGAACTCTAGGGGTTGGGATGATCTTTCTCAGGCCTTGAGAGTCAGAAGTCGGCTTCTTCGGGGGCACCTGAGAAGATCCTTCCCCCAATGTCTTCGCCGTTAAGTTTTGGGCAGCTGTCGCCTTCTTGGCCTTTCGGAAAGCCCTCATGGAGTCTGAATATTTCACCATTTCTAAAAAAGAAGCCAAGAAAATAGTTATATAGTAGAATTCGAAAGACAAACCACGAATAGCAAACAGAAAAGCATTTCTACAAAGAAAGAAGTCGGACACTACCTAGCTCAGCACGAAGGAGGGAAGGATCTCCCAAAAACCTCTTTGTGTCCAGATGAGGAGGTTCCCCCCAGTGCTCCTCTGGAACACCCACAAAAGCTTGTTCTACTTCATCTAGACTCTCCCAGGAATATTTGGGAGCTACTATATCTTTTTACCACCATAAAGGGAAGGTGGGATCATCATTCTCATCCAAAAAGAAAGGGCGAGCATCCTCAACAGCTCGGACCTTGAAGTAATAGTTTTTAAAATCCCAAAAGGACTCGTCAAACATTGAAAATAATTTCCTCCCCTGGGTAGCTCGGAAGGAAATCCAAGAAGCTTTCTTTTTGGCCACTCCAGGTTTTGTCAATACAAAAAGGTAAAGAAAAAGTGATATGGTAGGTCAGACACCTAATTCTTGACACAACAGCTGAAAAATCTTAATGAAGGCCCAAGAGTTCAGATGAAGCTGGGAAGGGGCCATATTACAAGTCCATAAGAGGTCGGTCTCAAAAGCAGTAAAAGGGATGGTGATATTCAGCTGACTAAAGAAATAGTCATAAGCATAAAAGAAGGGGCGTTCTCCCTGAGTTAAGGGAGGGAAACTAACCCTCTCCTCAGGATCGGGCGACAACAGTTCATAATTCTTTTCATTATCCCTATTGCTATAGATCCTATGGAACCTCCTAAGCCTCACACAGTACTCCGGATCGGCCACAGTAACACACATCAGGACTATAGAGTCTAGCGAGTCAGCCATGCCAGCAAGGATTTTGGTGGACATCTCGACAATATTCCTACGGGTAGACATATAGCAACTACACCTACAGTAAGAAAAAAGAAAAAAGGTCACTACCAAACAACTGGGACAATAAGAGAACGATAAAGAAACAATCAACAAGTGTTAGATATGGCAGCAAAAGGGAACCCCAGGACTCGCAAAAAATAGAGGATCAACACCAAAAGCCCAGGGGCACCCTTTGGAGGCAACAACAGAGCAAAACTCAGAAAAGAAAATGATGCAAAAAGTCAGAGCCCTAACCCTCTCAAACAGAAAGAGAATACAAGGAGTTTTAACCTAAGTACCAGCATTTCTTCATACAAACAGCAAAGATAAAAAGACTGTAACTATAAAAAAAATAAGAGCACACGAGAATCACGTTTGCATGTTTCAACCTTTTTCAAGAGAAGTTCAACAAAGATCAAAACTTTGTACGAAGGAAAAGCATGCAAGGGTAAAAGCGATGAGAACGACGACAAATAAAGCATGTAAAAAAGAAAGGTATAAAGTAAAATACTAACCTGAGGAAGAAGCTAAAACAAGCAGTAAGCCACGAGCAATCTTCACCAACAAAGCTTCAAAAATCCAAGAAAGGAGCAACCTTGAGGAAAAGAAGCTCTTCTTTACTGAACAAAAGAAATGCACGAAAAAAGCAGGTTGGAAGGCAAGGGCGAAGAACAAATCAAAACAGAAAGGGGTAGGAGAAAACGGCTAAATTTAAATTCTTCTCTTTTCGAAACAAAGAGGGAAAATGAAACGGTAAAAGGGTTAAAAACCTAATCAATGAGCTTTAAAAACAATCGCGCGTTCCCAAGGAAAATTAAAACGCACGAGGCACGCCGCAATTAAAAGAAGTTGAAAACGCCTTGCATTCAAAAAGGTGATACCAGACTCGCACGAGGAGAAACTACTCAATATCAACCAAAGTCAAAAGATGCTCGAGCACGACTTCCTCAAAGGGGTCAAAGTTTTGAAAACACAACCTCAAGGGGAAGATCGAGCTCAAGCAGGGGCACTGTTCATACCCTAGGTTGAGCTAGGCGAACCGGTTTGAACGAAGACAAAAACGACCGACCTCTTATAAAGGTTGGTCGACACCGACCTCTTCCTAAAGAGCTCGACCAAATTGCTATAAGGGCCCAAATAGGCCCAAAGTAGAAGATAACAGCCCACTTAAAAGGCGGCTGGTTAAAGATAAGGGGACTCACCCACAAAAGATAAGATAAGATAACAAACTTATCTCAAGGGAGGTCACTCCACACTACTATAAATACACTAGAGCACCTATGTATAACTCATACTCCGATTCTACACAGAAAACCTACTCAAAGCCCGTGCTAACTTAAGCATTGGAGTCTCTTGCAGGTACCACCACCCTCTGGTGATCAAGGATCAGCAACATCTCAAGGATCAGCAAGTCAGACGCAAACAGCTCCAACCACAACAGCAGATCTCCTCCGAGATCGACCTTCAGTTTCAGGTAACCCTCGGAACAGACAGGCAGAAGCAGAGAAGCTTCAAAAACAAATGACGTGGGTATTTTGCACTTATTGGCATTTGATACTTGTGCCTATTTCTTAATTTCAGTCCATTTTAAAATATAGATGGATGGTAATGCATGAGCTGATGGTGACATGGACAATGATGAGGGTCGTAATAAATCATCAAAGGTTTTTATTATCCCATTCTTATATTTTTCCATTATCTACATGGAAACTCTTTTCATTAATATTTAGTAAGCTGCAGGTGAACAAGGAAGAGGATGACAAGATGAGGACAAATGTAGCAAATGTTGCTGCTAGTGCTGCTGTTGGGGGAGACGACATGCTCTCAAAGTGGCAACCTATGGCCGAGCAAGCCAGGCAGAAACGTGAAGGCGTGGACACGTCATCTGGTTCTCAACCAGCTAAAGATGTAGGTCGCAAATCTTCTGCATCTGGGAAAAGTACTAAAGATAATCACGAAGGGGACAAAAAAGGTTCTACTAATTTTACAACTTCAGGTGAGTTTTCTCTTAAACCGTTTTTTTCTGTCATTTCAGTTGTCAAATAATTCAACTGCAAGATGGATGTAAACTTTAGATATAATATTAAGTATTCACCAAACTGACATCCTAAAACTATATCTTAAGTTGTGGATGAAAATGCGGCTTTGTTGTTGGATTGAACTCTAATAGAATTATATTATCTTGAAGGGAATATGATAACTAAATATTAATGAAAAGAGTTTCCATGTTCTCTTTTTATATTATTTAAGGTGGACATGTTGGTGAATATTACAGTTTCTTGTTCAATAGCAAGGTTGATATTTCTTTTTGACATGAAACTAACAAGGGCAATCATAAATCTTTTGAATCACATTGTTATACTTCTGTATTTAACTATGGCCTGTTTCACTGAGGCAGATAATAGAAGGTTCTTCAGTCTATGCCAGCGCTATAGCCAACAGGGTGATTGATGTTATAGACACTCAGTATGCAGCAGCAGTTCCACATACAAGTAGCTATTAGGTTAAGGGGGATAACAGTTTCAAGTTCAGGCACCAAAGTTCAAGAAACTAGTTACATGTATGAAAATAAGAAGAGAGAACTGTCTTTATTGCAAATTATGATCCGTCGAGGTTATTGAGTAACCTAAGCTGGTAGTATATTATTCCTTATCAATAATTATAACTGCCATTTTTGTATCTGTTGGAGATGATATTAAGCTGGTATCTAATGGCTCACAAAAGCAAGCTGTAACTGATTATGGTTGAATAATTCTTTAGTTAGAATGATAGAAAAGTTTGATTTGATTAGAGGTTAAAGCTAGCAATAGTAATTACCTTATAACCATAGTTAATTTATTTACCATGAGTTAGGTTTTAGTAAGGTTAATTTTCTAATAGCTATAAATAGTGGATAACAATATGTACTCTCTTGTACTCTGTGGTTTTTCTTTCAATTTTAGGTTTTGTATTTGTTCATATGAAAAATTCACTTTCTCTGAGTCTTCTTCCTCCACTTCAATCTTATTTTCTTCAATAAAATCAGATCCAGATCACGATTTTATCATGGTGCGGTGAGCGTGGAGGATCGTGAAAGAGGTGAAGCTTTTGGATACAAATAGAGCATTGAATTAGCATCAATAGCCAACACTCCTTCTGACCTAATGTTGAGGAACGGCTCACATGAGAGCTTTCAGCTTCGAAATCTAGCTCGCATTATAAGCCAACTATCGAGTTTGCAGCCACAATCGAGTACCAATTTACTTGCAGATCCAGCAAGTGTTTACTTCCTACACCCAGGTTTGGGAAATTCAGTTCATAATTTCAACAATAATCCAAGCAATATTTCTAGAGAAAGAGGACGAGGAACTCATGGAAGTAGAGGTGGAAGAAATTCAGCATCTAAGACCTGTTCTTATTGTCACAAGGCAGCGCATCTTGTGGATACTTGTTACCACAAACATGGATTTCCAACCCATCTACAAAGGCGGAAATGGCCACGAGAGACTAGCAACGGAGTTATGGCTAATCATATTGCTGTTGGAATTGAAAAGAGCAGCACCCACAATGTCAAGCAGGACAAGGAACCTGATGGTCAATCCCAATTCAATCAGAGTTTGAGAGATGCACTGCTTACCTTTCTTCGGCAGGAGTGTGCACAATTTTTTCAAGGAGCAAACATGAGAGATGTCAGTCAATCAAATGCAGGGAGTGGAGGTATACCTTTAGAGACTTATAAACTTTGCAAGAGCTCTCATATTGCATGATTTTTGTCAGTAAAAAGTTTTTTCTCAAATTCTTGGCTGCTTGATACAGGAGCTACTGATCATGTATCACACTCATTGCATTTTTTACACATTTTAGACATATTAGACCAATTCTGGTAAATTACCAGATGGAACACACACAGCTGCAACTATAAGTGAAATTGTGGTATTTTCAGCTACATTCTATCTCACGGATGTGCTGTACATACTAAGTTTTAACTTCAATCTTTTATCTATTTCCAAACATACAGAAGGCCTGCATTGCAAATGTGTTTTTACTGACAAAATTTGTGAGATACAGAATCGGACCTCTTTGAAGATGATTGGCACAGCTAGAGCAAAACATGGATTATACATGCTAGATTTTCTTGCATTAGAGTTAGCACAAAAAGACAACATAGAAAATACAACATATAATAGGAGTACTAGGATTCTAGACATGCAAAATTATATTGACAAGATTTTACTTCCTTCTAATATTAGGACAGCAAATTTAGTTACACAAACTTCAAACTTTTCTATTGAGAATTTATGGCATTTTAGATTGGGTCATGTACCTCAAAGCAAATTTGACATTATTGGTGCACGAAATTGTGATCTCAATGGCGCCAACAACTTGGTACGCACAATTGTAATCTCACTTCTTTTTTCACAACCTCGCACAACTAACCAGCAAGTGCACTGGGTTATCCAAGTAATAAACCTTACGTGAGTAAGGTTCGATCCCACGGAGATTGTCGGCTTGAAGCAAGCTATGGTTATCTTGTAAATCTCAGTCAAGTAGATTCAAATGGTTATGAGGTTTTGAGAATTAAAATATAAAAAAATATAAAATAAGATAGAAATACTTATGTAATTCATTGGTGGGATTTCAGATAAGCGTATGGAGATGCTTGTTGCTTCTGAATATCTGCTTTCCTACTATCTTCATTTAATCATTCACACTCCTTTCCATGGCAAGCTATATGTTAGGGGATCACGTTTGTCAATGGCTACCGTCCATTCTCTCAGTGAAAATGGTCCAAATGCGCTCACCGCACGACTAATCATCTGTCGGTTCTCACTCATATTGGAATAGGATCCATTGATCCTTTTGCGTCTGTCACTACGCCCAACACTCGCGAGTTTGAAGCTCGTCACAGTCATCCCATCCCAAATCCTACTCGGAATATCACAGACAAGGTTTAGACTTTCCGGATCTCAGGAATGGCTGCCAATAATTCTAGTCTATACCACGAAGGTTTTAATCTTAGATTGGAAACCTAAGAGATACACATACAAGCTTATTTTCATGTAGAACAGAAGTGGTTGTCAGGGACGCGTTCATAAGTGAGAATGGTAATGAGTGTCACATAATCATCACATTCATCATGTTCTTGTGTGAGAATGAATATCTTAGAATAAGAATAAGCATGAATTGAATAGAAAAATAGTACTACTTTGTATTGATTCATGAAGAACAGCAGAGTTCCACACCTTAATCTATGGGGTGTAGAAACTTCACCGTTGAAAATACATAAGTGATAATGGTGGTCATTGGCTTCGGCCCCAGAGGGGGAACCAGAATAACCAAGATGAAAATACAATAGTAAAAGGTCCTATTTATAATGAACTAGTAACCTAGGGTTTACAGAAATGAGTAAATGATGCAGAAATCCACTTCTGGGCCCACTTGGTGTGTGCTTGGGCTGAGCATTGAAGCTTTCATATGTAGAGACTTTTCTTGGAGTTAAACACCATCTTTGGTGCCAGTTTGGGCGTTTAACTCCAGCTTTTATGCCAGTTCTGGCGTTTAACGCCAGAATATGGTAGAAAGTTGGCGTTTAAACACCAGTTTGCGAAACTCGGGAAAAGTATGGACTATTATATATTGCTGGAAAGCCCAGGATCTTTACTTTCCAAAGCGATTGAGAGCGCGCCAATTGGGCTTCTGTAGCTCTAGAAAATCCATTTCGAGTACAGAGAGGTCAGAATCCAACAGCATCTACAGTCCTTTTTCAGCCTCTGAATCAGATTTTTGCTCAGGTCCCTCAATTTCAGCCAGAAAATACCTGAAATCATAGAAAAACACACAAACTTATAGTAAAGTCCAGAAATGTAATTTTTATTTAAAAACTAATAAAAATATAATAAAAAGTAACTAAAACATACTAAAAACTACCTAAAAATAATGCCAAAAAGCGTATAAATTATCCGCTCATCACAACACCAAACTTATATTGTTGCTTATCCCCAAGCAACTGAAAATCAAATAGGATAAAAAGAAGAGAATGTACTATAAATTCCAAAATATCAATGAAACTTAGCTCCAATTAGATGAGCGGGACTAATAGCTTTTTGCCTCTGAACAGTTTTTGCATCTCACTTTATCCTTTGAAGTTCAGAATGATTGGTATCTATAGGAACTCAGAATTTAGATAGTTTTATTGATTCTCCTAGTTTAGTATGTTGATTCTTGAACACAGCTACTTTATGAGTCTTGGCCGTGGCCTTAAGCACTTTGTTTTCCAGTATTTCCATCAGATACATAAATGACACAGACACATAACTGGGTGAACCTTTTCAGATTGTGACTCAGCTTTGCTAGAGTCCCTAATTAGAGGTGTCCAGGGTTCTTAAGCACACTCTTTTTGCTTTGGATCACGACTTTAACCGCTCAGTCTCAAGCTTTTCACTTGACACCTTCCCGCCATAAGCACATGGTTAGGGACAACTTGGTTTAGCCGTTTAGGCCAGGATTTTATTCCGTTGGGCCCTCCTATCCATTAATGCTCAAAGCCTTGGATCCTTTTTATTTTACCCTTGCCTTTTGGTTTAAAGGGCTATTGGCTTTTTCTGCTTGCTTTTTTTTCTTTCTTTCTCTTTTTTTTTTCTTTTTTTTGCATTTTTTTCTACAAGATTTTCACTGCTTTTTCTTGCTTCAAGAATCAATTATATGATTCTTCAGATTATCAAATAACATTTCTCCTTTTTCATCACTCTTTCAAGAGCCAACACTTTTAACATTCATAAACAATAAATTCAAAAATATGCACTGTTCACGCATTCATTCAGAAAACAAAAGGTATTGTCACCACATCAAAATAATTAAACTAATTTCAAGATAGAATTCAAAACCATGTACTTCTTGTTCTTTTGTAATTAAAACATTTTTCATTTAAGAAAGGTGATGGATTCATAGGACATTCATAACTTTAAGGTATAGACACTAGACACTAATGATCATGTAATAAAGACACAAACATAGATAGAACATAAAGCATAGGAAACAAAAAATAGAAAATAAAGAACAAGGAATTAAAGAACGGGTCCACCTTAGTGATGGCAGCTAGTTCTTCCTCTTGAAGATCTTATGGAGTGCTTGAGCTCCTCTATGTCTCTTCCTTCCCCTTTATTTCTCCTCCCTCATAGCTCTTTGATCTTCTCTAATCTCATGGAGGATCTCTGGATAGTCACTCCTTTTGAGCTTGAAAGGGACCTCAGGGATCACCTTCTTCTTGGCCACAACTTCATAGAAATGGTCTTGATGGACCTTTGAGATGAATTTCTCCATCTCCCATGACTCGGAGGTGGAAGCTTTTGCCTTCTCTTTCCTCTTTCTAGAGGTTTCTCCGGCCTTAGGTGCCATAAATGGTTATGGAAAAACAAAAAGAAATACTTTTACCACACCAAACTTAAAGTGTTTGCTCGTCCTCGAGCAAAGAAGAAAGAATGAAGGAGAAGAAGAAGAAAATGGAGGAGATGGAGGGTGAGGGTGAGTTCGGCCAAGGGGGTATAAGGTGTTTGGGATGTGTGAAATTGAAGGAGTGATGAGGGGTATATGGGAGAGAGGGTAGGATTTGATAGGTGAAGGGTATTTGGGGAAGTGTTATGGAAAGGTGTGAAGAGGAGAGAAGAAGAGGTGGGGTAGGTGGGGATCCTGTGGGTCCACAGATCCTGAGGGGTCAAGGACTTTAACATCCCTGTTCCATTTAGGCATGCAAGACGCCCTTAGAGTACAATTCTGGCATTAAACGCCAGATTGCTGCTTGTTTCTAGCGTTTAACACCAGCTTTTCTCCCTTTCTTGGTGTTTAACGCCAACTTGGTGCCCTGTTCTGGCGTTAAACGCCAGTCTGGTGCCTATTTCTGGCGTTAAACGCCAGTCTGGTGCCCATTTATGGCGTTAAACGCCCAAAATGGTGCCAGATTGGGCGTTTAACGCCCATTCTGCTACTCTTACTGGGTTTAAACGCCAGTAAGCTCTTCCTCCAGGGTGAGCTGATTTTAATGTTGTTTTTCATTCTGTTTTTGATTTTTCAGTTATTTTTGTGACTTCACATGATCATCAACCTAAAGAAAACATAAAATAACAATGGAAAATAATTAGATATAATTAAATAATATTGGGTTGCCTCTCAATAAGTGCTTCTTTAATGTCAATAGCTTGACAGTAAGCTCTCATAGAGCCTCATAGATAATCAGAGCAGGGTTGGGGCCTCTCAACACCAAACATAGAGTTTGGTTGTGGCCTCTCAACACCAAACTTAGAGTTTGGTTGTGGCCTCCAAACACCAAACTTAGAGTTTGAATGTGGAGGTTTTGTTTGACTATGTATTGAGAGAAGCTTTTCATGCTTCCTCTCCATGGTTACAGAAGAAGAACCTTGAGTCTTGAATACAAGGTAGTCATTATTCAACTTAAGGACTAACTCTCCTCTGTCAACATCAATCACAGCTTTTGCTGTGGCTAGGAAGGGTCTGCCAAGGATGATGGATTCATCCTCATCCTTTCCAGTGTCTAGGATTATGAAATCAACAGGGGTGTAAAGGCCTTCAACCTTCACTAGCATGTCCTCTACTAGTCCATAAGCCTATTTCATTGATTTGTCTGCCATCTCTAGTGAGATTCTTGCAGCTTGTACGTCAAAGATTCCCAATTTCTCCATTACAGAGAGTGGCATAAAGTTTATCCCTAACCCCAGGTCACATAGAGCCTTCTCAAAGGTCATGGTGCCTATGGTAGAAGGTATAAAAAATTTTCCGAGATCCGATTTCTTCTGATGTAATGTCTTCCTCATTAATGCATTCAGTTCATTGGTGAACAAGGGGGGTTCATCCTCCCAAGTCTCAGTACTAAATAACTTAGCATTCAGCTTCATGATTGCTCCTCGATATTTAGCAACTTACTCTTCAGTGATGTCTTTATCCTCTTCAGAGGAAGAATATTCATCAGAGCTCATGAATGGCAGAAGGAAGTTCAATGGAATCTCTATGGTCTCTGTATGAGCATCAGATTCCTTTGGTTCTTCAAAGGAAAACTCCTTTCTGTCCAGAGGACGTCCCATGAGGCTTTTCTCACTGGGACTCACGTCCTCCTCACTCTCTCCAGGTTTGACCATGTTGGTCATGGTTTTGGCCTTGCACTCTCTCTTGAGATTTTCTTCTGTATTGCTTGGGAGAGTACTGGGAGGAGTTTCAGTAATCTTCTTACTCAGCTGACCCACCTGTGCCTCCAAATTTCTAATGGAGGACCTTGTTTCATTCATGAAACTTAGTGTGGTCTTGGATAGATCAGAGACTATGGTTGCCAGGCCAGAATGGCTCTGTTCAGAATTCTCTGTCTGTTGCTAAGAAGATGATGGAAAAGGTTTGCTATTGCCAAACCTGTTTCTTCCACCATTGTTATTATTGAAGCCTTGATTAGGCTTATGTTGATCCTTCCATGAGAGATTAGGATGATTCCTCTATGAAGGATTATAGGTGTTTCCATAGGGTTTTCCCATATAATTCACCTCTGCCATTACAGAGTTCTCAGGATCATAAGCTTCTTCTTCAGAAGATGCTTCTTTAGTACTGTTGGATGCAACTTGCAATCCATTCAGACTCTAAGAAATCATATTGACTTGCTGAGTCAATATTTTGTTCTGAGCCAATATGGCATTCAGAGTGTCAATCTCAAGAACTCCTTTCTTCTGAGTTGTCCCATTATTCATAGGATTCCTTTCAGAAGTGTACATGAACTGGTTATTTGCAACCATTTTAATGAGTTCCTGAGCTTCTTCAGGCATCTTCTTCAGATGAAGAGATCCACCTGTAGAGTTGTCCAATGACATCTTGGACAGTTCAGACAGACCAACATAGAATATACATATGATGCTCCATTCTGAAAGCATGCCAGAAGGACATCTTCTGATCAATTGCTTATATCTTTCCCAAGCTTCATAGAGGGATTTGCCTTTCTTCTGTCCGAAGGTTTGGACTTCCACTCTAAGCATACTCAATTTTTGAGGTGGAAAGAACTTTGCCAAGAAGGCATTGACCAGCTTTTCCCAAGAGTTCAGGCTATCCTTAGGTTGTGAGTCCAACCATATCCTAGCTCTGTCTCTTACAGCAAAAGAGAAAAGCATAAGTTTATAGACCTCAGGGTCAACCCCATGAGTCTTAACAGTATCACAGATTTGGAAGAACTCAGCTAAAAACTGATGAGGATCTTCCAATGGAAGTCCATGATACTTGCAATTCTACTGCATTAGAGAAACTAATTGAGGCTTAAGCTCAAAGTTGTTTGCTCCAATTGCAGGAATTGAGATGCTCCTTCCACAGAAGTCAGAAGAGGGTGCAATAAAGTCACCAAGCATCTTCCTTGCATCTCCACCATTGTTGTTGGGTTCGGCCATTTTTGTTTTGTCTGCTTCCTTTTCAAAAATTTCTGTTAGGTCCTCTCCAGAGAGTTGTGCTTTAGCTTCTCTTAGCTTTTCTCTTCAAGGTCCTTTCAGGTTCAGGATCAGCTTTAACAAGAATGCCTTTATCCTTGTTCCTACTCATATGAAAGAGAAGAGAACAAGAAAGTATGGAATCCTCTATGTCACAGTATAGAGATTCCTTAATGTGTCAGAGGAAAAGAAGAATAGAAGAATAAGGTAGAGAGGAGAATTTGAACTTATAGAGAGGGAGTGTTCGAATTGCTATAGAGGAGAAGTGTTACTCTTAAGTAGAAAATAGTGAGAAGGGGGAAAAATATTCGAAAACAAATTTTTAAATAAAACTAAAAATTTTTAAAATAATTAAAAAAAATTTTGAAAAAGTGGTTGATGGTTTTCGAAAATTAGAAGTGAGAAAGTGGTTAAGTGATTTTGAAAAAGATTTTGAAATTGGCAATAAAAAAGATATGATTGAAAATTATTTTGAAAAAGAGGTGATTGAGAATATATGATTGAGAGGATATGATTGAAAAATAATTTAAAAAGATTTGATTTTTTTTAAAATTAATAACTTGGCTAACAAGAAATTTAAAAGATATGATTCTAAAATTCAAATATTGAACCTTTCTTAACAATGAAGTAACAAACTTAAAATTTTTGAATCAAATCATTAATTGGTAGCAAGGATTTTTGAAAATAGTGAGAGAAAAATGGAAAGGATTTGATTTTGAAAAAGATATGATAGAAAAAACATGATTTGGAAAAGATTTGAATTAAAAACTAACTACCTCCCTTGTGTTATCCTGGCGTTAAATGCCTAGAATGGTATCCATTCTGGCGTTTAACGCCCAAAATACTACCCTTTGGGCGTTTAACGCCCAGCCAGGTACCCTGGCTGGCGTTTAAACGCCAGTTTTCCTTCATCACTGGGCGTTTTGAATGCCCAGCTTTTCTCTGTAATTCCTCTGCTGAGTGTTCTGAATCTTCAATTCTCTGTATTATTGACTTGAAAAGACAAAATTTTGAAATTTTTTTTGAATTTTTAATGATGAAAAATAACAAAATGAAACTAATCATGGAAAACTAAGATCAGATAAACAATGCATGCAAGACACCAAACTTAGAAAATTTTCATATTAGAGACACTAACGACTTGAGAATACACATGAGAAACAACAAAAGACACAAAACAAGAGAATTTAAAGATCAGACCCAAGTAAATCATCAAGAACAACTTGAAGATTAATGAAGAACATAATGCATATATTCAAAAAATGCAAGAGAATAAAAATATGTAAGACACCAAACTTAAAATGTGACACTAGATTCAAACCAGAAACACAAATTATTTTTTTTGATTTTATGGTTTTATAAATTTTTTTTTGTATTTTTCAAAAATTAATTGGAAAAAGAAAATAAGGAATTCAAAATTCTTAATGAGAATTCCAGGAATCATGCAATGTTAGTCTAAAACTCCGGTCCAGGAATTAGACATGGCTTACTAGCCACCCAAGCTTTCAATGAAAGCTTCGGTCCAAAACACTAGACAATAGACAGGACCAATGGCCAACCAAGCTTTAGCAGATCATTACATTCAACAGCAAGATTGATAGAAATCAACAAGCTCTTGTGATGATAAGTTGAAACCTCGGTCCAAAAGATTAGACATGGCTTCACAACCAGCCAGACTTCAACAGATCATCATGAAACTCTAGAATTCGTTCTTAAAAATTCTGAAGAACATAGAATAATTTATATTTTTTTTTGAAAATTTTTTGAAAATAAAAAAGCTTTAAAAATAAAATAAAATTACCTAATCTGAGCAACAAGATGAACCATCAGTTGTCCAAACTCGAACAATCCCCGACAACGGCGCCAAAAACTTGGTGCACGAAATTGTGATCTCAATGGCGCCAACAACTTGGTATGCACAATTGTAATCTCACTTCTTTTTTCACAACTTCGCACAACTAACCAGCAAGTGCACTGGGTCGTCCAAGTAATAAAGCTTACGTGAGTAAGGGTCGATCCCACGGAGATTGTCGGCTTGAAGCAAGCTATGGTCATCTTGTAAATCTCAGTCAAGCATATTCAAATGGTTATGAGGTTTTGAGAATTAAAATATAAATAAAATATAAAATAAGATAGAAATACTTATGTAATTCATTGGTGGGATTTCAGATAAGCATATGGAGATGCTTGTTGCTTCTGAATCTCTGCTTTCCTACTGTCTTCATTCAATCATTCATACTCCTTTCCATGGCAAGCTATATGTTGGGGATCACCGTTGTCAATGGCTACCGGCCGTCCTCTCAGTGAAAATGGTCCAAATGCACTGTCATCGCATGGCTAATCATCTGTCAGTTCTCACTCATGTTGGAATAGGATCTATTGATCCTTTTGCATCTGTCACTATGCCCAACACTCGCGAGTTTGAAACTCGTCACAGTCATCCCATCCCAGATCCTACTCGGAATACCACAGACAAGGTTTAGACTTTCCAGATCTCAAGAATGGCCGCCAATAATTCTAGCCTATACCACGAAGGTTTTAATATTAGATTAGAAACCCAAGAGATACACATTCAAGCTTATTATCATGTAGAACAGAAGTGGTTGTCAGGCACGCGTTCATAAGTGAGAATAGTGATGAGTGTCACATAATCATCACATTCATCATGTTCTTGTGTGCGAATGAATATCTTAGAATAAGAATAAGCATGAATTGAATAGAAAAATAGTAGTACTTTACATTGATTCATGAAGAACAGCAGAGCTCCACATCTTAATCTATGGGGTGTAGAAACTCCACCGTTGAAAATACATAAGTGATAATGGTGGTCATTGGCTTTGGCCCCAGAGGGAGAACCAGAATAACCAAGATGAAAATACAATAGTAAAAGGTCCTATTTATAATGAACTAGTAACCTAGGATTTACAGAAATGAGTAAATGATGTAGAAATCCACTTCCGGGCCCACTTGGTGTGTGCTTGGGCTGAGCATTGAAGCTTTCACATGTAGAGACTTTTCTTGGAGTTAAACGCCAGCTTTGGTGCCAGTTTGGGCGTTTAACTCCAGCTTTTATGCCAGTTCTGGCGTTTAATACCAGAATAGGGTAGAAAGTTGGCGTTTAAACGCCAGTTTGTGTTATCAAAACTCGGGCAAAGTATGGACTATTATATATTTCTGGAAAGCCCAGGATATCTACTTTCCAACGCAATTGAGAGCGTGCCAATTGGGCTTCTGTAGCTCCAGAAAATCCATTTTGAGTGCAGGAAGGACAGAATCCAACAGCATCTGCAGTCCTTTTTCAGCCTCTGAATCAGATTTTTGCTCAGGTCCCTCAATTTCAGCCAGAAAATACCTGAAATCACAGAAAAATACACAAACTCATAGTAAAGTCTAGAAATGTGATTTTTATTTAAAAACTAATAAAAATATAATAAAAAGTAACTAAAACATACTAAAAACTACCTAAAAACAATGCCAAAAAGCGTATAAATTATTCGCTCATCAATTTTCAAACAAATATATCCTTGTGTGCAGTTTCCTGTATCTACTTACCATGTGATTTTGCCATTATGCGAAGTAAAAACGGTTACCATATACCCTTAGTGAAATAACAAGTTTAAACAGTTTTGATTCAATACATTTTGATATATGGGGGCCAATGTCACTCATTTCTCTACAAGGTTATAAATATTTTTTAACTGTAGTAGATGATAAAACCAGATTTGTATGGATTTATTTCATGAAATTAAAGTCAGAAGCCAGCAGTTTGGTCCAAAATTTTGTTGCCTATGTGAAAACACATTTTAATTCTCAAGTAAAGATTATTCGAACTGACAATGGTCCTGAGTTTAAACTTGATATTTTTTATAATTCACATGGTATAGTGCATCAAACATCATGTGTTGAGACACCTCAACAAAATGGTATTGTTGAGCGGAAACACCAACATATTCTTAACATTGCAAGAGTATTAATGTTTCAATCATCCTTGCCAAAAACTTTTTGGAATTTCGCTATTGGTTTAGCTGTTCATTTAATTAATAAACTTCCAACTCCAGTTTTAAAAAATAAAACCCCTTATGCTACCTTATTTGGTAAGGATGCGGACATTAGTCACCTTAAAGTGTTTGGATGCTTGGCTTTTGCTTCAACGTTAACTCATGGAAGAAAAAAATTTGATAAACGAGCAAGAAAGAGTATTTTTCTTGGCTACCCAGCTGGCACAAAAGGATATATTCTGTTTGATATTCACACTAGAGAACTATTTTTGTCTCAAAATGTGGATTTTTATGAACACTATTTTCCTTATAAATCTTTTCATGATGACATGCTTATAGAATCCATAAATGCCTCTTCTCTACCTATTGCTGATTCTAATTTTAATGGATTTGATCTTTTTACTTATGATTCCTTAAATGCATTTCATCAATCTCATGCAACTACTGATTCTTTTCATGAGCCTAGTGACCATACATCACTCACTGATTCACATGTAGCTTCTACTAGTCCACCAAATAGTGCATCATCTAATTCCCATTCAAATGATAACATGCATAATCAGGATCTTAGACGATCAACTCGTACACATAAACCACCTTCTTATCTTCAAGATTATCATTGTATGTTACTTAGAATAGGAAGCTCTAGTAACCAATCATGTTCCAAGCGGTACAGTCTATCTCATATGGTGGATTATAGGAAGCTGTCCCCTGTCCATAGAGCCTTTTCCTTAGCAATAACCACAACAGTTGAGCCAAAGACTTATGAACAAGCTGTGCGGCACGAATACTGGAGAAATGCAATTAGTGCGGAATTGCTCGCTCTTGAGAAGAATAAGACTTGGTCTATTACTTCTTTGCCTATTGGAAAGCGCATCATTAGATGCAAGTGGGTTTTTAAAGTGAAGTTTAATCCAGATGGTAGTGTTGAACGCCACAAAGCACGTCTGGTGGCTCAAGATTTTCGTCAACGAGTTGGCTATGATTACTTTGATACATTCAGTCCAATTGTAAAAATCACCACTTTACGACTGATTCTTACTCTTGCTGCTGTCCATGGCTGGAAACTTCACCAATTAGATGTTAATACAGCATTCTTGCATGGTGAGTTGCAAGAAGAGGTCTATATGCAACTTCCCCAAGGTCTTGATGTTCCAAATGGTGCTGTTTGTAAGTTGAATCGTTCTTCAGCATTCTTGCATGGTGAGTTGCAAGAAGAGGTTTATATGCAACCTCCCCAAGGTCTTGATGTTCCAAATGGTGCTATTTGTAAGTTGAATCGTTCTTTATATGGCTTGAAACAGGCAAGCTGTCAAGGGAAGTTAAGATTAAGTGGTTTTCTTCAACAACATGGTTTTATCAAGTCTCCTCATGATCATTCTTTGTTCATCAAGCACACTAAGCTTGGCTTGGCTATTATTATTGTTTATGTTGATGATCTTGTTTTATCTGGAGATAATTTATTTAAAATCGAAGCTATTAAAAGGGCTCTTGATACTGAATTTAGTATTAAGGACTTAGGCCGGTTGAAATACTTTCTTGGAATGGAAGTTGCTCGTAGTTCCAAAGGAATTACCTTGTATCAACGTAAGTACACTCTTGATTTGCTTGAGGAATATAGTATGTTGGAAGCTAAACCTGCTTTAGTTCCTATGCTGTATAATGGGAAACTTTCTAAGGAGAGTGGCACAAGATTACCAGATCCATTATAATATAGAAGACTGCTCGGATGACTCCTATATCTCACCAATACTCGTCCAGACATTATTTTTGCAGTTGGAAAGCTCAGCCAATTTTTAGATTGTGCAACTGATGACCATTACAAGGCAGCACTACATGTTCTTCGATACATCAAGAAATCTCCTTCTAAGGGTCTTTTCTTCTCTTCAAATAATGATCTCAAATTGACTGGTTATGTTGATTCGGATTGGGCAACTTGTTCCGATACTCGTCGATCAATAACTGGGTATTGTTTTTTTCTAGGTTCTTCATTAGTGTCTTGGAAGAGTAAGAAGCAAACAACTGTAGCATGTTCTTCCTCAAAAGCTGAATATCGTGCCATGGCACAAGCAACTTGGGAAGGTCAATGGCTTCTTTAACTTCTTAATGACTGCCATCTATCTCATCCTCAGCCAATCAATCTCTATTGTGACAATCAATCTACGCTGTATATTATAGCTAATCCGGTCTTTCACGAAAGAACCAAGCACATTGAAGTAGATTGTCACATTGTTCGTGAAAAGTCTCAAACAGGGGTGCTGAAATTGCTACCTATTAAATCAGCTCATCAAATGGCTGATTTACTTACTAAAGCGTTATCACCGGGTGTCTTTGAACCTTTACTTTTCAAGTTGGGCATGCTTGACTTACACGCCCCACTTGAGGGAGGATATTCTATGGATGATAAGAGATTAAAGGTTTCAACAAGTCTTAATTCAAGGGAGGATGATAATAATGTTGCTGAACTTGCAACTAATTCAATCAGTTTCAACTTGAGGGAGGATGTTGGAGATGATATTAAGCTGGTATCTAATGGCTCACAAAATAAAGCTATAACTGATTATGGTTGAATAATTCTTTAGTTAGAATGATAGAAAAGTTTACTTTGATTATAGGTTAAAGCTAGCAATAGTAATTACCTCATAACCATAGTTAATTTATTTACCATGAGTTAGGTTTTAGTAAGGTTAATTTTCTAATAGCTATAAATAGTGGATAACAATATGTACTCTCTTGTACTCTGTGGTTTTTCTTTCAATTTTAGGTTTTGTATTTGTTCATATGAAAAATTCACTTTCTCTGAGTCTTCTTCCTCCACTTCAATCTTATTTTCTTCAATAAAATCAGATCCAGATCACGATTTTATCAGTATCTGATTAACTACATTTCATTTATTTATTTACTTTGAATTTCGAATTACGGTTCAATATAAATGTGCAAGGGTCTAACATGCTTGATTTGTGCTGAACTTTGTGTTCAGGAGGGTGAAGTTTTCAATTACTTGTTGACGACATGGAGCAGTGATAAACCCCATTTGTTGGGTTTATCTTGTGTTAAATTTAGAGAGTTTTATCATCTTTCTCCACATTTATTCAATAAAATAGCATGGTTTTATAACTTCTCCTTTAATTGTGCTTAAGAGTGAAAACATGCTTTTTAGGACTTAGAATAGCTAAATTTAATTAACCTTGATTCCATTAGATGCCTTGATATGTTTGTTAAGTAATTTCAGGTTTAGGAGGCAAAGATTGGATCAAGGGAATGAAGGAAAAGCATGTAAAAATGGAGAACTCATGAAGAAATGAAGGAATCCCAAAAGCTGTCAAGCCGACCTCTTCGCACTTAATCGACCATAACTTGAGCTACAGAGGTCCAAATGATGCGGTTCTAGTTGCGTTGGAAAGCTAACATCCGGGCTTCGAAATGATATAAGATTTGCCATAGTTTCACCACGCATAGGGGCACACACGTGCATGGTACGCATACACACTAATGGTTGCACATGATTCACTTAATGCAACTCATGGCCAGCGAATTCTAAGGCATTTTGGTCCCAATCCAACTCATTTCTGATGCTATTTAACCCAAGGATTGAGGAGGGATGAGGCATCTAGTTAGTTAGTGAGTTTTATTTTAGTTTTATCATGCTTTAGTTAGTTTCTAGAGAGAGAAGCTCTCTCTTCTCTCTAGAATTAGGAGTAGGTTAGATCTAGATTAGGAATTCTTAGATCTAGGTTAATTTCATGCTTAGATTTACTTTTCCTTTATCAATTCTTCTTCTTCTACTTCTCCTCTCTCTAGTTTTACATTTAATTTTTGTAATCCTTTACTTTTATGTTGATGCACTTTTGTTCTTTTATTTCTCTTTAATGCCTTTGATTCATGTCATGGGGGTTCGACTATATTTTTATGTTGGTTGTCGAAGACCTAACACAACCCTCCTCCTTTATCCGGACTTGGGACCGGCTAGGTACCGCAAGTGTAACATAGGTGGAGTTAAGAAGTAAAAGAAAACCAATTTGGATTCATGCCAGGCAGATCTACCACTGAAGCGGTATACCTTTTAAGAAGGATGATGGAGAGGTATCGTAGTAATAAAAGGGATCTACACATGGTGTTTATTGATTTGGAAAAAGTGTATGATAGGGTACCAAGGGAGGTCTTATGGAAGGTTTTAGAAAAGAGGAGGGTAAGGATATCATATATTCGTGCAATTAAAGACATGTATGATGGGGCCACAACTAGTGTGAAGACTCAAGGTGGTGTGACAGAAGAATTTCCTATTAGTATAGGATTACATCAGGGATCATCCTTAAGTCCATACCTATTCACATTAGTCTTAGAAGTACTCACAGAGCACATCCAAGAGCCTGTGCCATGGTGCATACTTTTTGCCGATGATATCGTCCTTATAGGAGAGTCAAGGGAAGACCTAAATAAGAAGTTGGAGTTATGGAGAGAAGCTTTAGAAGTGTATGGTCTGCACATAAGCCGTAGCAAGATAGAATATATAGAGTGTAAGTTTAGTCTGAGAAGGGAAAACCCTAATATAGAGGTGAAGATTGGAGAAAACACCCTATGAAAAGTTAAAAGTTTTAGGTATCTTGGGTGCATCATACAGGATAATGGAGAGATTGAATAGGATGTAAATCATAGGATCTAAGCAGGGTGGTCAAAATGGCGGAGTGCATCTGGTTTTATATGCCACAAAAAAGTACCTTTAAAACTTAAAGGTAAATTCTATCGCACCGCTATAAGACCGGCTATACTTTATGGTACGGAGTGTTGGGCGGCTAAAGGGGAGCACGAACATAAGCTGAGTGTGGCAGAGATGAAGATGTTGAGATGGATGAGTGGTCATACGCGATTGGATAAAATAAGGAATGAAGATATAAGGGAGAGAGTTGGAGTAGCACCCATTGTAGAAAAGATGGTTGAATTACATCTTAGGTGGTTTGGACATGTGAGAAGAAGACCGATAGAACATCCATTCAGGAAGGTGGATGAGATGGAAGATGGACAAGGGGCGAAAGGCAGAGAAAGAGCTAAGAAGACCATCCATGAGGTGGTTGGTGCACGAAATCGTGACTGTTCATTCCTTGATAATGGCGCCAAAAACTTAATACGCACATTCATAATCTTAGTTCCTTTCCACAATTTCGCACAACTAACCAGCAATTCCACTGGGTCATCCAAGTAATAAACCTTACATGAGTAAGGGTCGATCCCACAGAGATTGTCAGCTTGAAGCAAGCTATGGTCATCTTGCAAATCTCAGTCAGGCAGATTCAAATGGTTATGGGATTTAAGATAATTACAATATAAATAAAATAGGATAGAGATACTTATGCAATTCATTGGTGAGAGTTTCAGATAAGCGTGTGGAGATGATTTTGTTCCTTCTAAACCTCTAATTTCTTACTGCTTTCATCCAATCACTCATACTCCTTTCCATGGCAAGCTGTATGTTGGGCATCACCGTTGTCAATGGCTACATCCCGTCCTCTCAGTGAAAATGGTCCAAATACGCTGTCACCGCATGGCTAATCATCTATCGGTTCTCGATCATGTTGGAATAGGATCCAGTGATCCTTTTGCGTCTGTCACTACGCCCAACACTCACGAGTTTGAAGCTCATCACAGTAATCCCATCCCAGATCCTACTCGGAATACCACAGATAAGGTTTAGACTTTCCGGATCTCAAGAATGCTGCCAATTGATTCTAGCTTATACCATGAAGACTCTGATCTCACGAAATTGAAGGCTCTGTTGTCAGGAGAGGCAACCATGCGTCATGGACCAGGAATCCAAGAGATACACACTCTAGCTTGTTTTCATGTAGAACGGAAGTGGTTGTCAATCACACGTTCATAAGTGAGAATGGTGATGAGTGTCACATAATCATCACATTCATCATGTTCTTGTGTGCGAATGAATATCTTAGAATAAGAATAAGCATGAATTGAATAGAAGAACAATAGTACTTTGCATTAATACTCGAGGAACAGCAGAGCTCCACACCTTAATCTATGGTGTGTAGAAACACCACCATTGAAAATACATAAGAACAAGGTCTAGGCATGGCCGAATGGCCAGCCTCCCCAAATGGCATATGAATTCGAAAATAGGGAAAAAGACACCTAGTACAATAGTAAAAAGTTCTATTTACTCTAAACTACTTACTAGGGTTACAGAATTAAGTAAATGATGCAGAAATCTACTTCCGGGCCCACTTGATGTGTGCTTGGGCTGAGCATTGAAACTTTCATGTGTAGAGGTCTTCGTTGGAGTTAAACGCCAATTTGTAACTTGTTTCTGGCATTTGACTCTGCTTTGCAACTTGTTTCTGGCGTTTAATGCCAGAATAGGGCAGAAATCTGGCGTTAAACACCAGTTTGCGTCATCTAAACTCGGGAAAATTATGGACTATTATATATTGCTGAAAAGCCCTGGATGTCTACTTTCCAACGCAGTTGAGAGCGCGCCAATTGGGTTTCTGTAGCTCCAGAAAATCCACTTTGAGTGCAGGGAGGTCAGAATCCAACAGCATCTGCAGTCCTTCTTCAGCCTCTGAATCAGATTTTTGCTCAAGTCCCTCAATTTCAGCCAGAAATTACCTGAAATCACAAAAAAACACACAAACTCATAGTAAAGTCCAGAAACGTGATTTTTATTTAAAAACTAATAAAAATATAATAAAAACTAACTAAAACATACTAAAAACATACTAAAAATACTAAAAACAATGCCAAAAAGTGTATAAATTATCCGCTCATCACAACACCAAACTTAAATTGTTGCTTGTCCCCAAGCAACTGAAAATCAAATAGGATAAAAAGAAGAAAATATACTATAAATTCCAAAATATCAATGAAACTTAGCTCCAATTAAATGAGTGGGATTAGTAGCTTTTTGCCTCTGAATAGTTTTGGCATCTCACTTTATCCCTTGAAGTTCAGAATGATTGGCATCTATAGGAACTCAGAATTTAGATAGTGTTATTGATTTTCCTAGTTCACTATGTTGATTCTTGAACACAGCTACTTTATGAGTCTTGGCCGTGGCCCTAAGCACTTTGTTTTCCAGTATTACCACCGGATATATAAATGCCACAGACACATAACTGGGTGAACCTTTTTAGATTGTGACTCAGCTTTGCTAGAGTCCCCAATTAGAGTTGTCCAGGGTTCTTAAGCACACTCTTTTTTTGCTTTGGACCTCGACTTTAACCGCTCAGTCTCAATTTTTCACTTGATACCTTCACGCCACAAGCACATGGTTAGGGACAGCTTGGTTTAGCCGCTTAGGCCAGGATTTTATTCCTTTGGGCCCTCCTATCCATTAATGCTCAAAGCCTTGGATCCTTTTTACCCTTTCCTTTTGGTTTAAAGGGTTATTGGTTTTTTCTGCCTTCTTTTTCTTTTTTTTTCTCTCTTTTTTTTCGCCATTTTCTTTTTTTTCTTTTTTTTTTGCAAGCTTTTGTATTCACTGCTTTTTCTTACTTCAAGAATCAATTTTATGAATTTTCAGATTATCAATAACATTTCTCCTTTTTCATTATTCTTTCAAGAGCCAACAATTTTAACATTCATAAACAACAAATTCAAGTGACATATGCACTATTCAAGCATTCATTCAGAAAACAAAAATTATTGCCACCACCTCAAAATAATCAAACTAATTTCAAGGATGAATTCGAAATTCATGTACTTCCTGTTCTTTGTAATTAAAACATTTTTCATTTAAGAAAGGTGATGGATTCATAGGACATTCATAGCTTTAAGACATAGACACTTAGACATTAGTGATCATGTAGTAAAGACACAAACATAAATAGAACATAGGGCTCAAAAACTGAAAAATAGAAAAATAAGAACAAGGAGACTAAGGAACGGGTCCACCTTAGTGAGGGTGGCGTCTTCTTCCTCTTGAAGAACCAATGATGTTCTTGAGCTCCTCTATGTCTCTTCCTTGCCTTTGTTGCTCCTCCCTCATAGCTCTTTAATCTTCTCTAATCTCACGGAGAATGATGGAGTGCTCTTGGTGTTCCATCCTTAGTTATCCCATGTTGGAACTTAATTCTCCTAGGGAGGTGTTGATTTGTTCCCAATAGTTTTGTGGAGGAAAGTGCATCCCTTGAGGCATCTCAGAGATTTCATGGTGAGGAATTTCCTCATGCTCTTGTTGAGGTCCATGATCTATTGTTTGCTCCATCCTTTTCTTAGTGATGGGCTTGTCCTCTTCAATGAGGATGTCTCCCTCTATGTCAATCCCAGCCAAATTACAGAGGTGGCAAATGAGGTGAGGAAAGGCTAACCTTGCCAAAGTGGAGGACTTGTCAGCCACCTTGTAGAGTTCTTGAGGTATAATCTCATGAACTTCCACTTCCTCCCCAATCATGATACTATGGATCATGATGGCCCGATCCACAGTTACTTCGGATTGGTTGCTAGTGCGTTGGATGAACTCCAACCATCCTCTAGCTACAGGCTTTAGGTCCGGTCTTCTCAATTGAACCGGGTTGCCTCTTGAGTCAACTTTCCATTGAGCTCCTTCCACACATATGTCCATGAGGACTTGGTCCAACCTTTGATCAAAGTTGACCCTTCTAGTGTAGGGGCGTGCATTTTCTTGCATCATTGGCAAGTTGAACGCCAACCTTACATTTTCCGCACTGAAAGTATTTCCCCTGAACCATTGTAAGCCAATTCTTTGGATTCGAGTTCATACTTTGATCATGATTCCTAGTGATCCATGCGTTTGCATAGAACTCTTGAACAATTAAGATTCTAACTTGTTGAATAGGATTGGAGAGTACTTCCCATCCTCTTCTTCTAATCTCTTGTCGGATCTCTGGATATTCGCCCTTTTTGAGCTTAAAAGGGACCTCAGGGATCACTTTTTTCTTGGCCACAACTTCATAGAAGTGGTCTTGATGGACCTTTGTGATGAATCTCTCCATCTTCCATGACTCAGAGGTAGAAGCAACTGCCTTCCCTTTCCTCTTTCTTGAGGTTTCTCTGGCCTTAGGTGCCATTAATGGTTATGAAAAAATAAAAAGCAATGCTTTTACCACACCAAACTTAAAATGTTTGCTCGTCCTCGAGCAAAAGAAGAAGAAAAATGGTAGAAGAAGAAGAAAATTGAGGAGATGGAGTGAGAGAGTGTATTCGGCCAATGGGGGGAAGTAGTGTTTGTGATGTGTGATAATGGAGTAATGTTAAGGGGTTTATATAGGAATAGGGGAAGGGTAGGTTTCGGCCATTAGGGTTGGGTTTGGGAGGGAAAAGAATTTGAATTTTGGAGGTAGGTGGGGTTTATGGGGAAGAGTGGATGGAGGTGAGTGGTTAAGGGTATTTGGGGAAGAAGTATGGAGGTGATTGGTGAAGGGTATTTGGGGAAGAGTGTTATGAAAAGGTGTGAAGAGGAGAGAAGAAGAGGTGGGGTAGGTGGGGATCCTGTGGGATCCACAGATCCAGAGGGGTCAAGGATTTAGCATCCCTGCTCCATTTAGGTGTGCAAAACGCCCTTAGAATGCATGTCTGGCATTAAACGCCAGCTTGCTGCTTGTTTTTGGCATTTAACGCCAGCTTGTCTCCTATTCTTGGCGTTAAACGCCAATTCCATGCTCTGTTCTGGCGTTAAACGCCAGTCTGGTGCTTGTTTCTGGCATTTAACGCCAGTCTGGTGCCTGTTTCTGGCGTTAAACACCCAGAATGGTGCCAGATTGGGCGTTTAACACCCATTCTGCTACTCTTACTGGCGTTTAGTAAGCTCTTCCTCCAGGGTGAGCTATTTTTAATGCTATTTTTCATTCTCTTTTTTATTTTTCAATTGTTTTTGTGACTTCACATGATCATCAACCTAAAGAAAGCATAAAATAACAATGGAAAATAAATAGATATAATTAAATAACATTGGGTTGCCTCCCAATAAGTGCTTCTTTAATGCCAATAGCTTGACAGTGAGCTCTCATGGAGCCTCACAGATAATCAGACCAGGGTTGGGGCCTCTCAACACCAAACTTAGAGTTTGAATGTGGGGGTTTTGTTTGACTCTGTATTGAGAGAAGCTTTTCATGCTTCCTCTCCATGGTTACAGAAGGAGAACCTTGAGTCTTAAATACAAGGTAGTCCTCTTTCAACTGAAAGACCAACTCTCCTCTATCAACATCAATCACAGCTTTTGCTATGGCCAGGAAGGGTCTGCTAAAGATGATGGATTCATGCTCATCCTTCCCAGTGTCTAGGATTATGAAATCAGCAGGGATGTAAAGGCTTTCAACCTTCACTAGCACGTCCTCTACTAGTCCATAAGCCTGTTTTATGGATTTGTCTGCCATCTCTAGTGAGATTCTTGCAGCTTGTACCTCAAAGATTCCCAGTTTCTCCATTACAGAGAGGGGCATGAGGTTTATCCCTGACCCCAACATAGAGCCTTTTCAAAGGTCATGGTGCCTATGGTACAAGGTATGAAGAATTTTCTGGGATCCGGTTTCTTCTGAGGTAATGTCTGCCTCATTAATGCATTCAGTTTATTAGTGAACAAGGGGGTTCATCCTCCCAAGTCTCAGTACCAATTAACTTGGCATTCAGCTTCATGATTGCTCCTAGATATTTAGCAACTTGCTCTTCAGTGATGTCTTCATCCTCTTCAGAGAAAGAGTATTCATCAGAGCTCATGAATGGCAGAAGGAGGTTCAATAGAATCTCTAGGGTCTCTGTATGAGCCTCAGATTCTTTTGGTTCTTCAAAGGGGAACTCCTTTCTGTCGAAAGGACGTCCCATGAGGTCTTCCTCATTGGGATTCACGTCCTCCTCCTCTTTTGGGCATTCGGCCACACCAAGTAAGGTTATGGCCTTGCACTCTCTCTTGGGATTTTCTTCTGTATTGCTTGGGAGAGTACTGGGAGGAGTTTCAGTAATCTTCTTACTCAGCTGACCTACCTGTGCCTCTAAATTTCTAATGGAGAACCTTGTTTCATTCATGAAACTTAGTGTGGTCTTGGATAGATCAGAGACTATGGTTGCCAGGCCAGAATGGCTCTGTTCAAAATTCTCTGTCTGTTGCTGAGAAAATGATGGAAAAGGCTTGCTATTACTAAACCTATTTCTTCCACCATTATTATTGAAGCCTTGTTGAGGCTTCTGTTGGTCCTTCCATGAGAAATTTGGATGATTTCTCCATGAAGGATTATAGCTGTTTCCATAGGGTTCTCCCATGTAATTCACCTCTGCTATTGAAGGGTTCTCAAGATCATAAGCTTCTTCTTCAGAACATGCTTATTTATTACTATTGGATGCAGCTTGCAATCCATTCAGACTCTGAGAAATCATATTGACTTGCTGAGTCAATATTTTCTTCTGAGCCAATATGGCATTCAGAGTATCAATTTCAAGAACTCTCTTCTTTTGAGGCGTCCCATTGTTCACATGATTCCTCTCAGAGGTGTACATGAACTGGTTATTTGCAACCATTTCAATGAGTTCCTGAGCTTCTGCAGGGGTTTTCACATGAAGGGATCCTCCTGCAGAATGGTCCATTGATATTTTTGACAACTCAGACAGACCATCATAGAATATACTTATGATGCTCCATTCTGGAAGCATGTCAGTAGGACACCTTTTGATCAGTTGCTTATATCTTTCCCAAGCTTCATAGAGGGATTCTCCTTCCTTCTATCTCAAGGTTTGGATTTTCACTCTAAGCTTGCTCATCTTTTGAGGTGGAAAGAATTTGGCCAGGAAAGCACTGACCAGCTTATCCCAAGAGTTCAGGCTATCCTTAGGTTGTAAATCCAACCATGTTCTAGCTCTGTCTCTTACAGCAAAAGGGAAAAGCATAAGCCTGTAGACCTCGGGATCAACTCCATTGGTCGTGACAGTGTCACAGATTTGCAAGAATTCAGCTAAAAACTGATGAGGATCTTCCATTGGAAGTCCATGAAACTTGCAATTCTGTTGCATTAGAGAAACTAATTGAGGCTTAAGCTCAAAGTTGTTTGCTCCAATTACAGGAAGTGAGATGCTTCTTCCATAGAAGTTAGAAGAGGGTGCAATAAAGTCACCAAGCATCTTCCTTGCATCTCCACCATTGTTATTAGGTTCGGCCATGTCTCCTTCTTTTTCGAAAATTTTTGTCAGGTCCTCTCCAGAGAGTTGTGCTTTAGCTTCCCTTAGCTTCCTATTCAGAGTCCTTTCAGGTTCAGGATCAGCTTCAACAAGAATGTTCTTACCTTTGTTCCTGCTCATATGAAAAAGAAGAGAACAGAAAAAAAAATATGGAATCCTCTATGTCACAGTATAGAGATTTCTTATGTGAGTATAAGAAGAGAAGAATAGAAGGAGGAGAAGAGAAAAACTCAAACACAGAGAAGAAGATGGAGTTCGAATTATGAGTAGAAGAGAAATGTTAGTAGATAAATAAATAAATAGAAGGAGATGAGAGAGGGGGGAGAAAATTCGAATTTAATTTAAACTAAAAGGAAAAATATTTTTGTTTTTATTTTAAAATTTAGTTAGAATTCGAAAATTAAAAAGAAAAATGAAATTAAAATTAAAATTTGAAACAATTAGTTAATTAAAAAGAATTTTGAAAAAGTGGATAGGAGTTCTTGAAAATTAGAGAGAGAAAATCAGTTAGGTGATTTTGAAAAAGATATGATTGAAATAGAAAACTTTTAAAAATAAACCAAAAATTAAAGTAGTTAATTGAAAAAGATTTGAAAATCAAATTTGAAAGGGTGAGAAGTTAGAAAAGATTTTGAAATTGATTTTGAAAAAGATATGATTGAAATTGAAAAAGATATGATTGAAAATCATTTTGAAAATGATTTGAATTTAAAATTAAAAAAGATTTGATTTTGAAAATTGAAATTGATTACTTGACTAACAAGATACTAAAAGATATGATTCTAAAATTTAAAGATTGAACCTTTCTTAATAGGCAAGTAACAAACTCAAAAAAAAATTTTGAATCAATCACATTAATTGTTAGTAAAGATTTTGAAAAATAAGGAATAAAATAAGAAAAAGATTTTTGAAAATCAATTTGAATTTTCGAAAATATGAAAGAAAAATGAAAAAATTTTGAAAATATAGGATTTTTAAATTGAAAATTTGACTTGACTCATAAGAAACAACTAAATTTTAAAAAATTTTGAAAAAGTCAACTCAAATTTTCGAAAATTTATGAGAGAATAAGGGAAAGATATTTTTTTTATTTTTGAATTTTTAATGAGAGAGAAAAACACAAAAAAGACACAAGATATAAAAATTATGAATCAAAACAAGAAAAATATGCAAGAACACTTTGAATGTCAAGATGAACACCAAGAACACTTTGAATGTCAAGATGAACATCAAGAACATGTTTTTGAAAATTTTTAAGAAAAGAAAAACATGCAAGACACCAAACTTAAAAATTTTTAATGTTGAGACACTAACAAATTGAAAATGCATATGAGAAACAAGAAAAGATGCACAACAAGAAAATGCAAAGATCAAAACAAAGAAGATCATCAAGAACAACTTGAAGATCATGAAGAACATATGATGAATTTTTGAGAATTAAAAAGAAAAATTACAAATATGCAATGGACACCAAACTTAAAACTTGACACTAGACTCAAACAAGAAACACAAAATATTTTTGGTTTTTATGATTTTGTAAATTTTTTTGGTATTTTTCGAAAATTATTTTGAAAAATAAAAATAAGGATTTCAAAATTCTTAATGAGAATTCCAGGATTCATGCAATGTTAGTCTAAAACTCCGGTCCAGAAATTAGACATGGCTTACTAGCCAGCCAAGCTTTCAGTGAAAGCTCCGGTCCAAAACACTAGACATGGCCAATGGCCAGCCAAACTTCAGCAGAACATTACATACAACAGCTAAATTGCTGAGAAAGATAAAGAAGCTCTTCTCAGGATAGTTGAAACCTCGGTCCAAAAGATTAGACATGGCTTAACAGCCAGCCAGGATTCAACATATCTCATGAAACTCTAGAATTCATTCTTAAAAATTTTGAAGAACATAGAATAATTAAATTTTTTTTTTTTGAAAATTTTTTGAAAATAAGAATAATAAAAACAAAAAGCTTAAAATTAAAATAAAATTACCTAATCTGAGCAACAAGATGAACCGTCAGTTGTCCAAACTCGAACAATCCCCGGCAACGGCGCCAAAAACTTGGTGCACGAAATCGTGACTGTTCATTCCTTGGTAACGGCGCCAAAAACTTAATACGCACGTTCATAATCTTAGTTCTTTTTCACAACTTCGCACAACTAACCAGCAAGTGCACTGGGTCATCCAAGTAATAAACCTTACGTGAGTAAGGGTCGATCCCACGGAGATTGTCGGCTTGAAGCAAGCTATGGTCATCTTGCAAATCTCAGTCAGGCAGATTCAAATGGTTATGGGATTTAAGATAATTAAAATATAAATAAAATAGGATAGAGATACTTATGCAATTCATTGGTGAGAGTTTCAGATAAGCATATGGAGATGCTTTTGTTCCTTCTGAACCTCTGCTTTCCTATTGCTTTCATCCAATCACTCATACTCCTTTCCATGGCAAGCTGTATGTTGGACATCACCATTGTCAATGGCTACATCCCGTCCTCTCAGTGAATATGGTCCAAATGCGCTGTCACCGCATGGCTAATCATTTTTCGGTTCTCGATCATGTTGGAATAGGATCCAGTGATCCTTTTGCATCTGTCACTACGCCCAACACTCGCGAGTTTGAAGCTCGTCACAGTAATTCCATCCCAGATCCTACTCGGAATACCACAGACAAGGTTTAGACTTTTCGGATCTCAAGAATGCTGCCAATTGATTCTAGCTTATACCACGAAGACTCTGATCTCATGGAATGGAAGGCTCTGTTGTCAGGAAAGGCAACCATGCGTCGTGGACCAGGAATCTAAGAGATACACACTCTAGCTTGTTTTCATGTAGAACAGAAGTGGTTGTCAATCATGCGTTCATAAGTGAGATTGGTGATGAGTGTCACATAATCATCACATTCATCATGTTCTTGTGTGCGAATGAATATCTTAGAATAAGAATAAGCATGAATTGAATAGAAGAACAATAGTACTTTGCATTAATACTCGAGGAACAGCAGAGCTCCACACCTTAATCTATGGTGTGTAGAAACACCACCGTTGAAAATACATAAGAACAAGGTCTAGGCATGGCCGAATGGCCAGCCTCCCCAAATGGCATATGAATTCGAAAATAGGGAAAAAGACCCCTAGTACAATAGTAAAAAGTTCTATTTATACTAAACTAGTTACTAGGGTTACAGAATTAAGTAAATGATGCAGAAATCCACTTCCGGACCCACTTGATGTGTGCTTGGACTGAGCATTGAAGCTTTCACGTGTAGAGGTCTTCGTTGGAGTTAAACGCCAGTTTGTAACTTGTTTCTGGCGTTTGACTCTGCTTTGCAACTTGTTTCTGGTGTTTAACGCCAGAATAAGGTAGAAAGCTGGCGTTAAACGCCAGTTTGCGTCATCAAAACTTGGGCAAAGTATGAACTATTATATATTGCTGGAAAGCCCTGGATGTCTACTTTCCAACGCAATTGAGAGCGCCCCAATTGAGGTTCTGTAGCTCCATAAAATTCACTTTGAGTGCAGGGATGTCAGAATCCAACAGCATCTGCAGACTGCAGTCCTTCTTCAGCCTCTGAATCAGATTTTTACTCAAGTCCCTCAATTTCATCCAGAAATTACCTGAAATCACAGAAAAATACACAAACTCATAGTAAAGTCCAGAAATGTGATTTTTATTTAAAAACTAATAAAAATATAATAAAAACTAACTAAAACATACTAAAAACATACTAAAAACAATGCCAAAAAGCATATAAATTATCCGCTCATCAGTGGTCAAACGAGATCTACATGTAAATGGTCTCTCTGTAGACATGACACATGACAGAGCACAATGGCGTCGTTTGATTCATGTAGCCGACCCACTTAGTGGGATAAGGCTTTGTTGTTGTTGTATTTCTCTTTAATGCAATTTATGTTTTCATGTTCGTTTTATTGTTCATTTGATTTGTTGTTGTTTAATTCCTTGCAATTGAGTAGTGTAGATTTACTTTCCTTGCAATTGAGTAGTGTAGATTTACTTTCCTTGCAATTTTATTATGCTTTCTTTTTATGCCTTCCAAGTGTTTGATGAAATGCTTGGTTGGATTTTAGAATAGAATTTTATGCTCTTGGCTTGGGAAGGTAACTTAGGAACTCTTGAGTTACTAATGTCCAAGTGATTGACGATTGGGAGCCATTAACACTAGATCTCACTAATTGATTTAATGTAGAACTAGGACTTATGGACTTGGATTGACATAGCTCATTTAACTTTCCTTTATTAGTTAGGGGATGACTTAATGGGGTTGATCCTTGCCAATTCTCATGTTGTGGTTAGTGATTAGGATAGAGATCCTTGACCACCAAACCTTGCCAAGACCTTGTTAGTTGTTAGTTTATTTTCTTTGCCATTTACATTTTATGTCTCTTATCTCAAAAACCCTAAAATATCTCATAACCAATAACAAGACACTTTATTGCAATTCCTAGGTAGAACGACCCGAGGTTCAATACTTCGGTTTATAAATTTAGGGGTTTGTTACCACTAAAAAAAATTTACTTTTAGCGGCCATTTATTTTGCTTTTAGCGGCAATAAAAATAGCCGCTAATACATTTACCAGCAATTAGACATCAGCCGTCTTATGCTTTGCCACTAAAAGGTTTTAGCGGTAATTATAACATTTACCGATAAAGACCTTTTTAATGGCCACAAAAAGTATATACCTATTAACAGCCATTTTTTTGACAATTTATATGGCCACAAAAAATAATCCTAAAATTACAATGTTATTCATTTTTAGCAGCTATTACTATTGCCGCCAAAACCCATTTTACCGGCAATTTATATGGCCACTAAAAATAATTTTAAAATTGTAATGTTATTTACTTTTAATTGCCATTACTATTGCCACTAAATCTTAAGACATTTTTTAGTTATATTATACTCATTTTCTTAGAAGCAATAAACTACTTTTTTTTTCTAAAATCTCAATTATTTATGCTAACAATTATTATTATTATGTATAATATAAATATACTAAAATTAATTACAACAAAATGATATATTTCATTAAATTCAAAATAGTAATACACAAATTTTTCTTAAAAAATAATAAATTATGTTACAAATCTAAACAACAAAAAATGCCTATATAAGTATTTAAATGAGTTAAAGACATCAACTAATTTTCGTTGACGAAACTTGTCCTCTTTTGCACAAACTTTCTTATGCAACCAATCCGGATGAGCTACATGAGAAACAGGATTTGTAATCTGTAAGTATTAAACTCCTAAAAAAATACGAAAAATACAAAAATCAATTACTTCAATATGCCAAAAGAAAAATTTAAAACCTTTTGCATGGCCGCGGAAATTCTGATCATCAATCTTGACTTAATAAGAAGGAAAAGGTGTCATATGTCACTTCAGTCTTCTTTAAATCCTCATTATTCTATTCTCCACTTTCATTTACAAAAATAAAATAAAAAATTATTAAATTAAATTAAATTAAAATCTAAAAGATTTATCTAATTTATATCTTAAAAATACATGATAAAATTATTATTGATAAAATATTTATTAAGTCCTAACTTTCATGAAACATAACATAAAACTAGAAAGACTTAAAACCAAATAGAAATAGAAATCAATTACCTACTTGATGATGAGGTTGCAATTGCAAGTAATAGTGTAACAACCTTAGTTTTTGAAAATCAAATAAAATAGTTATTTGTGATTTATTTTATTTGTTGATAATTTTATTTTAAGAAAATTATTTTACTAAAGGTAATTAAATAGAGTTTCATGATAATTAGATTTTAAATTAATTAGAATTTTTATATAATCTTTATTAGATATTTGGTATAATTGAAATTATAATTTTGATAATTGAAAAATAAGAAGATTTGTATAATTTAATTTAAATAAATTCTATTTTGAATGAATTATGTTATTAATTTGAACTCTTAGGAATTAATTTACTAGAAATTATTAGATTAATTTTTATAAATACTTTATGTTTAAGCTAGTTAATATTTATGCACAATTTTTATCATAATTAGTTATTTTATAAATTGAAATTAAAGTTTCGGTGATAGAAAAATAATAGAAAATTATATCATTCAATTTGAATAATTAATATTGAGTTTCAACTATATTTTATAAAAATGTGATTAATATGTTCATTTTATATTTTAAATTAGAAAGAATTGATTGAACTTAGCAATATGATGATAAATAATGTTCCTAAATATTTTTAATAGAGTACATTTGATTTTAAAATTATTCTACCCTCCAATTTTATCAAAATATCTATTCATATCTATCTATATTCTTTTATAAAATCCCTAATTTCTAACCCTAATTCCCAAATTGAATCATAAACCCTAATTCCTAAATCCTAGAAACCCTAACCCTAATGTTTCCCTTTCCTCAGCTTTTGAACGCAGCCTCCACCCCCCTTTCTTCCTAAACACCACACACACACAAAAGAAGAAAGAAACGCAGAGAGAAAGATCACGAAGAGCATAGGAAAGAGAGAAGGAAGAGCTGCTGCCCCGCCGCTGCCGTGACCGTCGCATTGCCACCGTCCAGCTCCGCCCGCGCTGTCGCGCCTCCCGTCACGATCGGATTCGTCGTTGCCGTTTGTGGAACCGCGAGGAGCATCACCGTCGAAGCCACGCCGATCGTCGCTGCACAGAAGTCGTTCTGCCTCCCACCAAGCCCGTCCCGCCACTGACGTCACCGAATAGAGGAGGGCGACCACCACGAGGAGCCACCGCCGTCCTTGCTCGTCATCTCCCTTGGAGCCGTCGCCGTCAAGGACCAGCGGAGAGAGAGAACGCACGACGTTCAGGAAGGAGGACGCGAATCAGTGATGCAAGGAGGAGTGCGACCCAGTGGCATGAAGTTGTACCGTCGGGCCTTCCGTCGCCGTCGTGCCTTGGTGCCGTCGAAGGAGCCGCCGCTGGAGGAGGGTTTGCTGGATGCTACTATAACCAACATCGCGGAATACACGCAGAGTAGAGGAAGAAAGGATCTTCACCGCGCCAGGTTGTTGTGCTGTGATCAGAAGCCGTTGCTGTTAGAAAGCCCATCTGCGGTGGGAGAGAGTTCACGAAGGTTGGAACCATTGTCCTTTGCTCAGCCCCTGTTTCTGCTACTGTTTATGTTGGCTCAGCCATTACCGTCACTGGAGCTGCCCTGAATCCTGTTGTTGCTGCTCCGTTATTTTATTGTAAGCTATTTGTAGTTCCAATTCTATTTAACTCATTTCCATTTCCAACTCCATTGAATTTGAACTCTATTTTGTTGCCACCGTGGTTACTACTGCAAGAGTGAAGAATGATCAGAAATAATGCTGCTGCCGTTGATCGGAGATGCCAAACTATTGCTGCTACTACTTTGAGATGATATGGCTGCTATTAAGGTTGTTGTTCATGAGTGCAGCATTCCCAATTTCTATGGATTTCGATACTTTGAGGTAGGGGATTTAACGTTTTTAATTTAGAATGCCTACAAAGTTATTGGATAAGTGCAAATGGTTAATAATAGTTAAGAATTTCTTAATTGACAAGAATGACTTGAAATGTGTTTGAGAATGGTTAGCTATTGCGATGATTCGAATTAAATGTGGTTGTGAACGGTGATTAAACTGGTAATATTGATTTTGATTTGAGGCTGTAACTATTACCGATTTTCTAATTGTTTGGAATTCTTGAGAATCCTGTTATTTGATTATGTTGAGCTGGTTGCCATAAGCTGGTTTGCTTGATGGTTGGAAACTGACTGAAATTATGATCTTTGACGGATTTATATTGAATTGAATGATGTGCTGGTTATTTGATATAGTGTAACGGTAGTGGATTTGTTGGAAATTCTGATCTTATGTGATATTGCTGAATTGGTTGAAATCTGGTTGTGAATTGTATTTTGAATTACTGATTTTCTTGTGATGAGTTGGCTGAGATTTTGATCTTGAATGAATTACTTTGATATTGAATTAGAAATTTAATATATTGGGATGGCTGTAAAATGGATTTGTGACAGGTTGGAATTGGTTGAACTGTGGCTGCGATTAGTGATTTATTTAAGTTTACTTATTAAATTAAGATATGAAGAGTTAATCATTGAATGAAATGTATTTGAGAAGAGTTAGTTGTGGTGATTATTCTGAGTTATGATTGAAGTTGGATGCGAATGTGAATTGAGTTTGGGTTATGGCTGTGATATTGACTGGTTTCGTTGTCGTGAGTAATTAATTGATGAGATTTGCTTTAGTTTGAAGCTGTAATTGATATTGGTGTTTTTTTTTTATTTTGATGGGATTGTTGAAAAGTTCTGATTCTATGTGATTATACTGAATTAGTTGAGTTATGTGGCTGTATTCTGGTTATGGAGAGTAAGTGCTTGTTGTTGTTTTTAGTTATTTGATGTATCGGAATGGCTATGAAATTGACTTGTGACTGGTTGGAACTGGTTTTGGTAGTTGTTAATGTTGGTTCATGATTAATTAGAATTAAGTTTGAGAACTGTTAACAGATTGAAGCTTGATTATTAAATTTATCTTATGAAATCTAAATTTAAAGATAAGAACAGTAACTCTAAAAGTATAAGGATAACTTGTGATAATTGGGAATTATATGGAGCAGAATTTTTGGGTGAACATATTATAAGAGAACTGGAATTATGTAAATAATACATACTATGTGTTTTGGTATCAATATTGCTAAGATTCTGCTTAAGTTAGGTGATAATGTGTTTTGGGTGTTTGGAAAGTGCAAAATTATTAATCCTTTGGTTAAAATAATTTATGAATTGATCAAATTGAAGTTGGGTAGATGGAGTATATGGAAGTTGCGGATTATGGCTGAATTATTAACTATTGCGGATTGTTAAATTTCTGATTGATTTATTGTGATAATTGTTGAGAAAGGTTCGATGAGATGTTGAGAAAGAGGGAACCCGTAAGGGTGGCTAAGTCCGAGTTTTAGGGGAGGTGCTGCCGAAATTTTATGAAAATCTGAGGTTTCATTTAAAAAGTTATTTTAGAAGCTTTGAATTTGGAAAATTATATTACTTGAGTTTTATTTAGTTAAGAAAGGAATTATAATATTTTGAGTTCGATTTACCAAAGAAAAGTCTGTAAAATTTTAATGACAGAAAAATAGACAGAGATTAGTGAATGAACTAGGGCAACATAGTTAGTTCTTGAGTTGCGACTAGGGTTAGGTATAATATAAAAAGATAAACTGTTTCAGTATAGACTTAATGAACCTATACTTGGGACAGGCTAACTATTCATACCAAAATTTACATAAGCCTTAAATATATACGTTAAGCAGAGAAATCAGAGCAGAATAGAGAAATACAAAGAACAGAGTAATCAGAGTAGAGTAAAGAGATAAAGAGAAGAAGAGTAACATAGATATAAAGGAAAGAGATAAAGAGAAAAGTAAAGAGATACAGAGAAAAGAGAAACCAGAACAGAGTAAAGAGATATAAAGAGAAGAGTAATATAATAAAGAGATATTTATATATATATATTAGTTGCTTGATGCAACCCAGAGCTATATTTATATATATATATATATTAGTTGCTTGATGCAACCTAGAGTTATATTTAATATATATTAGTTGCTTCATGCAACCCAGAGCTTCTGTAGAGAAACTAAGTTACCTACAGCTATTTTCCGCTTCCCCAAAGCAGAGCAGAGTATATATATATTTTCCTACAGTAAGCAGAGGCTGTCTCAGATGAGCAGCTATTATTATATGCGCATTTATTTAGGAACGGAAAATCGTATCCGGAAAATCGGGATTACTCGTGACTGGGTAAATGTCGGGATTGCGGGCAGCCAACCGACACGTGAGCTCATGGCCTGCTTAGGACAGACATGCATCATATTGTTTGTGCATATGCATTTGATCGTGTTGCTATTCTTGTTTCTTTGTGATTGTGCTGCTTGTCTTAGTGACTTGTTTGTGTGTTTGATTAGATATTTTGTTGATGCTTTGAACTTAGTGAAGTATTGAGGAATGGTATTTGTGAAGTGAGGTTTGGGTATATTATTTATGTTACTGATGTACTTAGTTATTGTGATGGTTGAGGAATGCTATTTGTAGCTGAAGAATTGCTAATGCGGTTGAGACTTTATTTAAGTAATATGATTTAAAGAAAGGGATTTAAACGGTTTCAAGTAAGTCTTAAGAAATTTTGAAAAGGTTTGATAAAGAAAACTACATTGGAAACTAGAGTTAATTATTTGCATATTAATCATTACTTTTACGACATTCTCATTCCCTACTGAGAACGTGTGGTTTGTTCTCACCCCAAAATTTTCCACCCTTTCAGTGACACAGGTTCAAAGACACAGTGTGAAGCTGGGGCGATTATAGAATTTGTTTATGAGTTAAGTGTGAGTTAATTTGCTTTCATAGAGTTCCCTCGCCCCTATTGCTTAAGATTTTTATTTTGTACTGAGGGATAGGATTTGTATCTAAGTTTTATTTTTGAAATCTTTTGTATGACAGATATTATTATTAATAATTTTGTGATTATTATCATCTGGTGATCTTGATATATGTTTTTAAAAAACAAAAACAAAATTTTCTGGAATTTTCTATAAAACTAAATCGCGATATCGAACTAAAGGCTCAATAGAAAATAGTTAATAAAGGAAAGTAGGTTGGTAACGCCTTACTTTCAGTACGATCATGACGTTCTGGAGGTTGGGTCGTTACAAGTAGCAGCCTTAATCCTTGGAGATATTGAGGAACCAGAAACCATCTTCTTGTTCTTGTTCTTGATGAAATCAAGATTGAGATTGAGGGGGTTGTATGCTCATATAATACAATTTTGATTTGGACAGTCCTAATTTCCACTTTCTTCTAATGTTAAATTATTCCTTTCCATCAAGAATTTCAAGATCTATGTGTCAAATAAGAAATAAAAGTGTTAAGTAGCAGTACTTTAATGCAGAAATAAAATATCTGAAGAGAAGTCTTGGTGTTACTTCAGGGAGAATAATACCATAAAAATTAAAGTGATAAATAAAGCTTAAATTCTTCAAAATTTATTAAATAAGTAACTTCATTATACTACACTAGTCCAATCACCAGGTCATACCACATAAATTTCTCCTTGACAATTTAACACAAGTAGAAATAATGTGTTCAAGAAATTACCATTGCTGTCGAAGACAGAAAGAAATGCACCAACAAATATTCCTTCAGATGATTTACCACCACATAGCTGCAAGAAAGATTTAAGTGAATTCATTTACAAAACAATTTCAACTATATATTAGCAAATGGACCCAAATCCAAAATTTAGTTTGTGTATTTAATTAGAATCAAATCACCTTTGAATAGTATTGTGAAAATATCAAACATACCGTAGCTGTTATTCACACAAGCACATAAATAAGAAAATTTGAAGTAGACTGCCAAGAATTGCGACCGCTTGAACAACTCGAAGCTATAAACATAAATAGACAGGTTCATAAAAAATATGGTGAGCTAAAATTATGAGTATAAACTAACTGAATATATAAGTATACAAGTCAACCTTTGTTGTTGAAAATTCTAATCCCAATGCAAAAAGCAAAAAGATAACACCAAATTGAGCAACAGGCTCATGTGTAAGAATCTCCAAATATTGCCTCATCATATTTATTATTATGATCCTTTTCCTCAACAATAAGGTTCTTATTATTAGTACTGTCCAATTGTGTAATAGTATGACCAGCATGCACATAGAAAAATCTCTCATCATCATCCCTTGTGATCTTGTTTGAATCTTGCACCTTCTTATTCTTCACAAGTCCAACACCAACCTCATCATCTTCTGCATAAAGTAGAATCAAGAACTATGTTGTGCATGTGAATAATAATGATGTAACAAATTAAACTATATAGTCTTATAGCTATGACGTGAGATGTTACCATCAGAGTTTTTGTCTCTATCTAATATGTCACTTTTTGTCACTATCTCAATTGGGACAGAATCTGGAACAGAATCAGCATCTCTTCCTGGAAACAATTCTTCTTCTTCTTCTTCTACTTCTACTACTACTACTTCTGATTCCTCACTTCCAAAATCTGAAACCACTAGTGACTTGTGAACTGAAAAGGTTTCTTATGAATCATCTTCAATGAAGCTGTCTTGGGGGTGATAAATTCTTCATGAGAGATATTCTAATTATGTTTAAGCTGGTGTTAGTGTTGGTATTATAGTAAATGTTGTCTAAGCTTAGAGCCATTGCTTATAACCATAATTGCTTCTCTTTGACTGAACTTAATTAGTGACATTCCCAAGATATTAATTATGGCAAGCGCTATCAGCTTCATTCCTTTCAGACTTTTGAGTTTTCAATGTTCAAAGCACATGCTTAATTAATACACCCAAGCCCAACTGATGCACCTCCTTAACCGTGCCAATTTAAGTGACGATGTTCTTCAAACATTTTAGCACATATTTTTCCCCGGTCAGTTACGTCACTAAACCTACCAAAATATTATATACTTCATGGTCAAATTAATTATTCAACTCTACATAAAATCAATTCAACAAATATTTTCTTATACGTTCTTTCACCTTAATAGAAAAAAATAAGACAAGATTAAATAATGATGTTTAACTTATCTAAATGAACTACTTCTGGAAAGATATGTAGTGTTAGCGTTGGTATAGTGATGGCAATCATTAACACCAACTCTCAAACTTGTTTCCCATGTTTTGTTGAATTCAGTTGCTACTTTTTCAGCATCTTCTTTTGAATATCCAACTAGCCGACATTTGCTTCTTGGCAATTTTTTCAGCTTCCTCACCAGGACAGCTCCTAAGAGTATGGATAAGACTCTTTATATTGTGATAGTTTATGTTCAACACTGATCACAATCTTGTATGATAACATTAACATGTGATGAAATAAAGAACAATCAAATATAAAGTTGTAAAAATCTGACCTGACACTGATCTACCAGATAGAACTGCTAGTGCATCATATGGATCTTCAGGGTCTTTTGGTTGAAAATCATAAACCAAAGGCTGAAAAGAGCAGGGGTCTGTTATTTTTGATGTTCGATCTACCAGAACCAGAATTATCCTTTGAATACAATTTGCTGGGAAAGTTTGCGGTCAAACAATAATAATTGCAGGTGTGGGTGTCAAAGGTTGAAGGCTTGTGGTGGAAAATTGTAGCGAAGAACCAGGTGGAGTTGCCTCCTATTCATTGTGAAGATCATTAATCCGCTGCAGTAACTCCCTCAAGTAGTCGATTGCATCCTCAAGTATCGAAGCCCTATCCATCTATAAACAATGAAATACATTAGAATGTAATCCCTAAATCCTTAACACATCAAAAGAATGCATTAACTAATTAACAGCATAATCTGAGCTAGAACTTGTCATGAGCATCTATGTCACCAGTAATTTAACAAGACACCAAGGCATTGACATCAGCTAATTGATATAACACTTCAACAAATCAACAATTATAACTATTGTTCTCACTCAATAGTCCAAATATCAAAAGGCTTCACAAATCACAAATCATGCTAATCTTTGGCACAACAGACCTAGGCATGTACAACCTATCATTAAGCTTCTTCCTACACCGACTCTCGGCCATGAGATTCTTCACCGGCATCTCTTTCTTCTTTCCTTTCTGATATCCACCATTGACACCGCCACTCAAGCTCAAATTCTTATTCCCTCTACCGCCATGATTCCCATTCTCCTCCACCACCGCTGCTATTTTTCTAAATGACGAGTTCAACCTGCAATAAGTGCATGTGATAGGGATCAAAACTAAGAATAGTAGAATCCAATGTGGGAGAAAAGTTAACTCACATAAACCAAAAAATTGATAAGAGATACGGGAAAAGGATGCAGTAGAACACGAATTGGGAGCACAATAATCAGAATTGAGAGAGAATTAAGGAACTTATACCTAATTACTAGAGCGCGATTGAGATTTCAATCGAAATCAACACAGGCTTGTCTGAGAAAAGGAATCAGAGGACGATTAAGATTGAGATGAATACTAGAAAGAGATTTGATGGATGAAGAACATGAAATGATGCAGATGTGAGAGCGAGAGCAAGAGCGAGAAGAAGAAGATTGGTGTATGGTTATCATTTCTCAGAGAGAATAAGGCACTAAGAGAGTTGTTTGTGTGAGAAAGAGTGGCGAGGCACGGAGAGTTGATTTTGCATTTTACGATTTAGGTTATTTTATTTTTAAAATTTTAGCTTTTTTTTTAGTGGCAATAGTTGAAATAGCCATTATAATCTGTAGTTTTAATGGCAAATATATAATTGCCACTAAAAATTGGTTTTGAGAAGAGAATTTACGGCAATAATATTATTGCCGCTAAAAATTTGTCGGTAAAAATCTTTTTTCTTGTAGTGTACTTGTGACAAACAATCTTTTATATGAAAGGATTATTTGTTGGTTTAGAAACTATACTTACAACGAGATTTCATTAGTGAAATTCTAAACCGTCAAGAGTCCGTTCATCAAGCAGTACAAAATACTTGAGCAAATTGAAAAAGGTGCTTTTGGTTCTGCACTTCTTGTCAAGGATCAGCATGAGAAGAAAAAGTGAGATGCAATTATTTCATTTCACTTCATTTCATCTTAGATAATTTTTTTAAACATTATTTCAAGACATGTAATTGTTTTGTGTTAATAGCTTAGCTGGATTTGTTGTAGCGTCCCGCATCAATTTCAAGAAACCGTTGTGACATAATCTGGTATGAAGCAATCCCAACTCTAACAAGTAATAGGAATAGAGAGAACTTTATTTTCTGGCTGCACAATGTTATCATAAGGTTTTGCAGTAAGTAAATTAAGCATTAATTGCCCTTTAATTTCCAAATTCAATTATTTTTTACTATCAGTTTTTAATACCTGAATTGTTTCTTTAGGAAAACAGTTTCTAGTAGCACTGTGAATGGTATTATTGTCAGTGTTGTCATCTGCAACACATTATCATATTTTAGTGTTTATGACTTTTAACTTAATATTATTATTGACTTATGGTATTAATTAATATATTGAAATAATTAAATTAATTAACCTGGTAGAATCCAATGGAATTGAAGCCAAGGCTCAAATTGAGAAATCCAATGGAGATGCCATTTAGAATGCCAAAGAGCATGACCGTCTTCATGTCAATGGATTTGCTCACAAATAGATTCAAGCGTTGAGCCACATCAAGGGTGCAAAATGTCACCATCAAATGCCAGGTAGTAAGTGTTGTGGCTTTTTTTATACTGAATTGCTGATTATTTAGCTAATTAACTCAATTCATGCTTGCATTCATTGTTGTTGCACTATGATTGAGGGAACATTTTGAATGCACTAACTAGTCCATAGATTCCTTTTCTGTAAATAAAAGATATACTTGAAGATATGACTTTGGCTTTTTAGACTCAGTATACTTGAAGAACAAGAATAACTACTGATCACTAATTAATTGTAGACCTGTTTCCTTCATTATATTGATAATTTTATTAAAGTATTATTTTGTAACAGGACTTTGAGGTATTCAGGTTAGATACTAATTATTTATATAAATATCAAAAAAGAGATATAATTATCATAAATCATTACCAGTTTTCAATTCTCATGTTCATCATGTCATAGCTACTGGACTGACTACTTTGAGTGAACTAGAGTCTGATCCAGTCTGCAATTATTCGAATATACAGGTTTGGAAATTTTGTTCGTACCCATTTTTTGAAACATTTGTCGTCATTTATTTTCATATTTTGCTGCTAGAGTTGTTGTAACTTTACATATATATTGTGTAGCTTTATAGCTCCCCTATCCAATGTCCCTTTTACTTTTAATATTCTCTCTTTAATTGCATATATATTTAACTAGAATTATCAGGTAATTAAGTAACAATATCATTAATTTATATATATAAATCTTGCTTTAATTGTGAAGAAAAATAGTCTAATTCTATTAGCTTTGCTTGAAAATTTTGAAGGGTTAACACTTTGCATTTGCTTGTTGATTAGTTTGTGTTTCATTCCAGAATCTCCTAGATAGTTGGTAATAATTAATTAGGCATTATTACAGAAAATAATAATAATAATAATAATAATAATAATAATAATAATAATAATAATAAACCAAGCTGTGAAATGAAAATTAATTAAAATGAACATGATTTTCTTTCAGGCAAAAGTTGGGCGTGAAAATAATCACTCTAGAAGCAAATAATCAAAGACAAAAGAGAGATTGGAGTGAGGACAGAGATTATCATGACAAAGTGTACCAAAAGTTATGATGGAGATTTTATGTATTAAGAGCTATATGTTAAGACATTTATAATTAAAAAATTATGTTATGTTAGATACTTTATTTGTATAGGGGTTACTACTTTTAATTTTTAATACTAAAAAATAATGTATTATGTTTAATACATTATTTATGAGTTATATAATATTTTGTTTATGAGTATTGATTTTTTGTTATTGAAAAAGTTTAATAAAAAAATTATTTGTTTAATGCGATAAAAATGACGGTTAAAATTTGTCTTTGTAAATGATAAAAAAATTTCACTTATCCGTAAAAAGGGCGTTTTGTAATTGCCATTTTAAACAACATAAAATGTCATTTTAACTCGGTAAAAATAGCGGTTTGAACCGCCATTTAAACCAACTAAAAATGCCATTTTAACCAACCAAAATGCTACTCTATGAGGGTAAAAATGTCATATTCATTCTGGAAATAACGGCGGTTTGAATCGCCATTTTAACCAACCAAAACTGCCGTTTTAATCTTGGAAATAACGGCGGTTTGAACCACCGTTTTAACCAACAAAAAAATACCGTTTTATTTGAAAATAATGGTGGTTTGAACCGCTGTTTTAACCTATCTAAAAACTGCCATTTTAACCCAAAAAAATTGTGGCGGTTTTCTAAAAACCGCCGTAATAACCAGAATGGCGCCCAGAATTACGTCGTTTTCTAAAACCGCCATTTCTGATAATAATGACGATTCAAATGGCCATAAATACCTAAAAAAACCACCATTTCTAAAACCTAAAAATTTGTCATTCAGAATTTAAATCTTTAAATTGATTTCATATTATTATAGTACACTCTAAATACCAAATTTTTACGATCAATTAGAAAAAGTGAAAGATTTTTAAACCTTTAAAAATGTATAACTGAGAATTTTAAGGTTTGAATTATCTCTTATAAGGAGAACATATAAATTGATTATGAAAATAAGGGATCGGAGATTTTGAGGAAAAAAAATGAATTTAAAGAACAACTTAATAATGAAATTAAAGAAGTAAATTTAAAAAACTAAAGCAACAAAGTGAAGACAATTAAATAAGTTTAATTTAGAAATACTTCCTAGCTAGGTTTATCTATCGTTTGCTATTTAATCTATGTTAATGAGTTAAAGTAAATTATTTTAACAAGTCAATTATTAAGAGGTAATAATAATTATTAGAATTTTTTGATTAATCAACTAAGTTCCAATCAATTGACCACAATTATTTTAGCAAGTGTTATTATTATTTTTTTATTTATCAAAATTTTATGCATGCAAGCCATGTTCCTATCGCTGTATTATCTATGTACTGCATTTTTTACTATTAAATATGTTCCGGCCTAGTTCAACGGTAACCAAGGGTCCAGGACTGGGCGTCCGACTGACTCGGCGGTTTATCGCAACTCGAGCCGGGGTGTGACCCAAAGGCCACCCCTCCTGCGTGAACCCTGACAGCTGGAAAGGAAACTTCCAAGAAAGATGGTCTGCTCGCGTGGGACCCACTTCATACAGGCTATATAAGGCGAGGGCTCTACCTCCAAGAGATACGTCATCTACTCTAACCCTAATTGCCACTTCTTGTACAAATACTGACTTGAGTGTCGGAGCCCTTTTACAGGTGGCCCCACCTTTTCTTCAACCCGCTGGACCGGAGGAGTCATTCACCTGAGCTCTCTAGCATCCACCTCTCAGTTGCCCACTCTCTCACTACATTGAGATCTGACCCGTTTGAGCCCCCGAGCTACCGAACATTGGCACCATCTGTGGAGAAGCCTGGCGTGAATGGATTTTCTGTTGGGCCCAGTCGATTAGCAGGAAGAGGAGGAAGTGCGCGAGGAGGAGGGAACTCGCTTGATTAGTAGAATAGCCTCTATGGCTTCCTCTCGCGAGCGTACGAGGACCCCCTCTCATAGGAACGACCTTCCTTCCAGCTCCCATGAAAGACACCCCTTCGGTGGTACGGGTGGTGACAACGCAAGGATCATGCAGGAATTACGCCACCGAGTGCAAAATCTTGAGAGAGAGCTGGCGGCCAAGGATCGTTACTGACCTAGCCCGAGCATCTCCCGTACCCGATCTCCTTTTAGGAGATCGGAAGCCCGGGGAAGAAGCCCCCAGAGGAATCGTACTAGGCGCAGAGCAGACGCTCGATCTCCCTCAACCCATGACGGGTCGGAGGGCTAAGGCGAGAACAAAGAGAGGCCGAGAAGGCGGCATGACCCTATAATCAAGGGAGCGACCCTGTTTCACCCCTCCATCCTCAAGGTCTGGCTACCGAAACACTTTGACAAGCCAACGGACATGAGATACGATGGAATCCAAGACCCTCAGAAACACTTAATAGCCTTTGAGGCCAGGTTGAACCTCGAGGGTGTTGGCGATGCGGTGAGGTGTCGTGGCTTCCCCGTGACCTTGGCAGGACCAGCAATTCGGTGGTTCAATGTGCTTCCACAAGGGTCTATTACGACCTTCTCAGATATAACTCGCAGTTTTTTAGCACAGTTCACCACACGCATCGCCAAAGCTTTACATCCCATTAACCTTTTGGGGATCACCCAAAGAGCCGGTAAGCCGACTAGGAAGTTTCTCGACAGATTCAACGATGAGTGCCTAGAAATTGACGGCCTGACCAATTCAGTGTCCAGTCTATGCCTGACGAATGGTTTGTTAAATGAGGACTTTAGAAAGTACCTCACTACCAAGCCCGTCTGGACAATGCAAGAGATCTAGAACGTGGCGAGAGTGTATATTGATGATGAGGAGGTTAGCCAGGTCGTGGCGGCCAATAAGCGATAGCCGGTCAACCCCCCCCCCACCTGTCAACCCGGACACGGGGAAAGGGCAAAAGAACCCTCCAAGGGCGGGGGATCAGCTAAACTTTTCAAACCTTTCCCTTGAGTGGAAAAGATCACAAACTATATCCCCTTACAGCCCCAATAGAGGAAGTCTATCAACAGATCCCTGACAAGGGCATCCTGTCGAAGCCCAGGCAACTAAAAGATAGAATAGGCGGGAACAATAGCTTGTACTGTGACTACCATAAAGGATTTGGCCACAAAACACAGGATTGCTTTGACCTGAAAGATTCCTTGGAGCAAGCCATCTACGAAGGAAAGCTAATCGAGTTTTCCAAGTTCATAAGGGAGCCCAAGAGAAGGGAGCGAGAACATTCCGAGGAAGATCTGTGGTCGAGCCATGAAACAGAAACAGGGACCTAGCGAGGACACCGACAACGCCCTCGCTATGATAAACGTGGTGGTTGGGAGAGACGGAACCCCCAAGTCAAGGTCCGCCACCAAGAAGGACGCCAAAGTCTTAGCCGTGTCGTCGGAGAACCATAGACCCTCGTCCAAGGAATTCCTGAGGATTTCGTTCGGACCAGAGGACCAGCAGACTAACAACATCTCAGAAAATCCCCCCATGGTGATAACGGCAAGGGTCGGAACGAGTCTGGTCAAGTGGATCCTCGTGGATACTGGGGCCGACTCTAATATCATGTTCAGAAATGTGTTCAACGCCCTAGGACTCCATGAGACCAACCTAAAAACCAACCAGCACGGTGTCGTCGGCCTAGGAGACAACTTCATAAAACCCAACGGGACAGTCGTCCTCCCTATTTGTATCGGTGAAGGAGAAAGAAAGAGGTCGGTAATGGCCGAGTTTGTAGTCCTAAGAGACTCCACAGCTTACAATGTCATCCTGGGGGGAAGACGATCAATGAGTTCTCCGTCGTGATATGCACCAAGCTTCTCTTAATGAAATTTGTCGCCGACAACGGGTCCGTTGGATCCCTCAGGGGAGACCTAGAAATGGCAGTTGCATGTGACAATGCCAGCCTTTCCTTGAGAAGGAAGTCGAAGGAAGCATCCGGGGTCTTTCTGGCCGACTTAGACGCTAGAGTGGACGATAAGCCGAGACCCGAGCCCGAAGGAGATTTGGAGAAGTTCCGGCTCGGGGACATAGAGGACAAATTTACCTTTGTGAACAGGAACCTCCCCCACAATCTAAAAGAACCCTCATGGATGCCATTATGGCAAACGATGACCTATTCGCCTGGGCCCCAGCCGACATGCCTGGGGTGGACCCCGATTTCATGTCTCACCGGCTCGCCATAAAGCCAGATGCCAAGGCCTTTGCTCAAAGGCAAAGGAAGATATCCCAAGAGAGAGCTAACGAGGTGGCCAAGCAAACGGCCGGCCTGTTAGAAGCTAGTTACATCAGGAAACTTGAATACTCGACATTGTTGTCGAATGTAGTCCTTGTCAAAAAAGTCAACGGGAAATGGAGGATGTGTGTTGATTATTCGGACCTCAACAAGGCTTGTCCCAAAGACTCCTTTCCCCTCCCCAACATTGACGCCCTGGTAGATGCGGCGGCAGGATATCAGTTCCTGAGCTTCATGGATGCATACTCTGGATATAACCAAATACCGATGCACCGACCTGATGAGGAAAAAATGGCGTTCATAATGCCAGGCGGGACTTACTAATACAGGGTGATGCCGTTCAGACTGAAGAACGCAGGAGCAACCTACCAGAGGCTAATAAACATGGTGTTCAGGGACCTCATCGGCAGGTCGGTCGAAGTCTACGTCGACGATATCTTGGTGAAAACCAGCCAACCAGAGGACCTAGTCGACAACCTAGAGACCGTCTTCACGTTTCTTCCCAAGCATAATATGAGACTCAATCCCCTCAAATGTGCCTTTGCCATGGAGGCGAGAAAGTTTTCGACTTCATGATAACTCAGAGGGGGTTAGGCCAACCTAGACAAGTGCGAAGCCGTCCTGCGAATAACAACCAGGATACGTTAAAGACGTGTAGAGATTGACCGGCAAGCTCACGGCCCTATCTCGTTTCCTTGGTGCATCGGCAGCAAAAGCTCTCCCCTTCTTCAACCTCATGAGGAAAGGGATTGCCTTCGAATGGACCCCAGCCTGCGAAGAAGCCTTTAACCATTTCAAGAAGATACTCTCAATCCCACTAGTCCTGGGCAAGCCAAAAAACTGGGAGGTGCTATTCTTGTACTTGGCGGTGACGGACGAGGCCTTTGCAGCCGTTCTCGTCCAGGAGGAAGACAGAGTTCAACAACCGGTTTATTTCATTAGCAAAGCACTACAAGGTGCAGAGTTAAGGTACACCAAGATGGAAAAGTTGGCTTATGCGCTCTTGACTTCGTCTCGAAGGTTGAGGCAGTACTTTTAGCCTTTCAGGGGAACCGGATCACCGTGAGGACTGACCAAGTAATCCACCAAGTTTTGCAGAAGCCCGACTTGGTAGGGTGGATGATGACATGGGCAATCAAGCTATCCCAGTATGATCTGCAGTATGAGCCCAGGCATGCGATCAAGGCTCCGAAAATGGCAGATATCCTAGTAGAGGTGACTGGGGATTCCCGAGAGAACCCGGACATGCGGTGGAAGCTCCATGTCGACGGAGCCTCTAACCAAACATTTAAGGCAATGGGAATAATCCTTGAAAGCTCCACGGGGGTGGTTTACGAGCAGTCCATTAAGTTCGACTTCCCGGTCTTGAATAACCAGGCAGAGTACGAAGCCTTGATAGGAGGCCTGCTCTTGGCAAAAGAAGTCGGGGCGACGCGAGTCTAGGTAAACAGTGATTCTCAAATCATCACTTCCCAATTTAACGTGACCTACCAAGCTAGAGATTCCTTGTTACAGAAGTATTTGGAAAGGGTTAAAATCTTGAATGGGGACTTTGATGAGGTCGTGGTACAGCATGTCCCAAGAGAAAGGAATGTGCAGGCCAACCTCTTATCAAAGCTGGTGAGCACGAAGCCAGGGTTGGGAAATCGGTCCTTGATCCAAGGGATGATAAAGGAACCTACGGTGACCCTGTACGTGACTCGAGCAGCGAACAACCCCTCATGGATGGACCCAATCCTTAACTTCCTGGAAGTCGGTAAACTCCCTGACGACGAGAACACTATAAAGACAATAAGAAGGGAAGCGGCCAAGTATGTGACAATACAAGGCCAGCTGTTCAAGCGAGGGCTAAGCCAGCCCCTATTAAAATGCCTATGTCCCGACTAGATGGACTACGTTCTGAGCGAAGTCCACGAGGGATGTTGCGGCCACCACATTGGGGGAAAGGCCCTGGCCAAGGAAGCTCGTCAGGGCCAATTACTATTGGTCCTCGATGATGATGGATGCCCAAGAATTAGTAAAGAGATGCAAAAAATGCCAAGAAAATGCTAACTTCTACAAGACCCCAGCAGTGGAGTTGAGCCTACTGATGGCCCCCCGACCTTTTTGTCAATGGGGAGTTGATCTACTAGGACCCTTTTCGGTAGGCCCTTAACAGGTCAAATACCTGATCGTGGCCATTGACCACTATACTAAGTGGGTTGAGGCGGAACCACTGGCTAGTATATCATCGCCAAACTACCAAAAATTCATGTGAAGGCAGGTAATCTCCAGGTTTGGAATCTCAGAGGTCGTGATATTGGATAACGGGATGCAGTTCACCGATAAGAAGTTTAGAGAGTTCCTTTTCGGTCTGGGGATAGAGAAGAGGTTCTCGTCGGTAGAGCATCCACAGACCAACAGTCAGGTAGAAACAACGAACAAAGTCATCATCCAAGGCCTCAGGAAGCGACTCGGCCAGAAGAAGGGGGTGTGGGTAGACGAGCTTGCCTCGGTCCTGTGGTCCTATAGGACGACGCCACAATCCTCCACTGGGGAGATGCTTTTCCAGCTCACCTATGGAGTCTATGCGGTGATCCCTGTGGAAGTAGGGGATCCGAGCCCACGGTTGCTCCTCGGTGGAGGCGGGGAAGTAGTAGAGAAGGACCTGATTGACGTGAATAGGGAAATGGCTCATTTATCAAAAATAACAATGAAGCAGAGAGTGGCCCTAAGGTACAACTCTAAGGTGCTAAAGAGAAGCTTTGAACCAAACGACTTGGTTTTGCAACGTAACGATATAGGACTTCTAACCTTGGAGAAGGGAAACTAGCAGCCAACTGGGAAGGCCCATACAGGGTAAGAGAGATGATTGGCAAAGGGGCTTACAAGTTAGAACGTCTGGACGTGAGAGAGGTGCCCAGGACATGGAACGCGGCAAACTTGAAGAGGTTCTATTCATAAGGGCTAGAACAAGACTTGACTACCTGACACGTCCCTGATCTAGTAACTTGGTTTCTGTTCCTTTATTTCGTTTAAAGTTGTTACTTTCATGACCCCGACTTAATAACTTTGTCTACATTCCCTATGTTCCCCTATTTTGTTAAAACTTTTAATCGTTTCCTTCCCAACATGATACTCCTAACATGTGTTTAATTCAATTCTTTTTACCTCTTAATCAATTACCAACCTCACGGCGGCCTGGGACTCATCACCCCGGGAGTCAACATAATCGCAACCATTAATCAACAGCTGATGGGCCAAGGGTTATACCGGTCTAGAATTTCTCAAATCGATTTCATAATAGTATAGTTCAAACCGATAATCGACCCTCGGATCAAATTTTAAGGAATTAGTTGTCACAAGTTCAACCCCAATAAAAGTAACCGAAGTATTCAAACCTCGGGTCGTCTCACAAGGAATGGGCAAATATGTGCATCAACATTGGTTAGAATTCCGGGGTCGCAAGTCATGAGCAAGAAATTTAAACTAAGAGACTTAACAAGCAAGAAATCTTAAAGTGCAAGAAACTAATTCAAGTAACTAAAGCAAGGTATAAGCAAATCCAAACTAATAAGAGAACATCCAATATAATTCTACTTTAAAACTAAACAAGTAACTATAACTAAGACAAATCAATTGGAATTTTTGGGTTTCAAATATGAATAATAAAAGCAACTCTTGGCTAGGCATAGGAATTGGGATCACTATCCATGTCTAATAACCATATCTTGACAATCATAAGGAACCAAACTCATTAGGTTTACTTCTATACTTAAAGTATATTAAATGGTTTGGTCAACATCAATCCATAAAGTCCAATCTAGCTACCAATTGACTTAGTAGTAGGCTAGTGTCAATGGTTATCAAATTGACCACTAAGGGTTCTCAAATCATCAAATCCATTAGACCCAATGACTCAAGTTTTCCCAATTCCCTTAGCATAGGCCAAGAGTAAAGAAAACTACTCCATAATCAGAGGAAACATTTCATCAAACACATGGTAAGCATTACTAAAAGACATATTCAAAATACAATTAAATTGAAATTAAAAGATACCCACTAACAATTATCAACGGAAAATCACTCAAGCAACCCAATTAATCATGGAAATCATCAATGTAATATTAACAATTCAAGATCCACAAGATTCACAAAATGGGTAAAAAATGACAATTGACAAGAAAACATGAATCTAACACAAGATCTAACAAAATTATACTAAGGAATTCAAATTAAGTAATCAAAACCAGAAATCAACAAGATCCAATTCAGAATTCAACAAGAGAAGATCAAATCAAACTAGATCTAGAGAGGAACAGAGGTTTCTCTCTCTAGAAGAACAAAGAACCAAAAACTAGCTAAAATTATGTCTAAGTGTGTAATGGATGATCCCCCCCTTTTCCCTTAGGATTCTTGGGTATTTTCCTAATCCACGCGGATGCGCCAATCTTTGCGCGCCATTCCCAACTTTCCGCACCCATGCGTGCGCGTGAGGTGCGCGTACGCGTTGAAGCTGAATTCCCCAAAATCTAAATCTTCATGTTCCTTCCACTTGTGCATGCTTTTTTTCTCTCTTCTAGGCTATTCTTGCCCTATAAACTCTGAAATCACTCAACAAACATATCACGGCATCGAATGGTAATAAAAGAGGATCAAAATATGGAAATTTTAAGGCAAAAGAAGTATGTTTTTCATCGTGAAGCAATATTAGGAAGAGAACACAAAACCATTCAATTCTTGTGAATAAGTGCGGAAAATATTGACAAAACCCCTCAAATTCTACACAATATAAACCACAAAATTGGGGTTTATCAAACCTCCCCACACTTAAATTAAGCATGTCCTCATGCTAAAAATAAAATAACCAAAAACCATGGGAAGAAAGGGTTCATGAAGTGCAAATCACCTAGATGAATGTATGCAACTAATGTAAAGGCATCTACCTACTTGGTTAAGGGTAAATCTATCCTCCAAGAGCACATATGAGCATATAGGGTGAAAATGACATGTAGTCCATAAATCCTACCAATTTGAACATCAATATGAAGTGCATATAACTTGTTAGATGAACGCTTGTGAAAGCCGATAACTAGGGTTTGAGCATCGAACCCTCACCTGAAGTGTATCCGCTCTATTCGCTCAAGATTTATCTTTCATCTAACAATCAACAATTACTCAATGCATGCATACAAGTATCATGAGGTTTTATTCGTGGGTTGTAATAGGGCTAGGGGGTAAAGGTAGGGATGTATATGGTCAAGTGAGCTTAAAATTTGAATCCTTGATTAACCTAAGATCTCACCAAACACATAAAACAACTTATACAATTCTAATACAATACCTAGCTACCCATGGGTTTCACTTTTCATATACTCATGTATTCTCTTTAGTTCACAACCTATATGCATTGTTATTATTACTTTACCTTGGGGCATTTTTGTCCCCTTTTTATTGTTTTCTCTTTTTTTTTTCATATTTTTTTTTCTTCTATTTTTCTATTTCTTTTTCTTACATTCTTTTTCTTACATTCTTTTTCCTTCATTCTCATATATACACAAATTTCTCTTTTTTTTTCTTTGTTTGTCCCCTTTTTGGGGTTTCATGTACAAAAGTGTCAATGCATATCGTTCAATCATTCAATACATGAGTATGTTCTTAATTCCAAGAATTTTTGATTACAACTACAAAGACACACCTTTACATCTACCCAAGTTCCCAATTACACCCTCCCATTTGAATAATACATACCCTCACTTACCTAAGCTAATCAAGGATCCAAATCCAGGGACATTTATTATTTTTTACTTAGGGTGTTGATGTGCTTTATTTAAGAACAAAAAGGGTTTATCATGGGCTCAAAATTGGTTAGAAATGGTAAATAAAAAGGTTAAGGCCGTTTGGAAAAAGTGACTATTTAAATGATGGCCTCAATCATATAAATGCATTCATACACAAAGTAATGGATATATAGAATTAGACAAAGCAAGGATTGCAATCATAGAGAGAGAATAATGCACACAAGAATGGGAAATAGTGGTTAGGAGATATAACCACACAATAAAGCTCAAAACTCACATGCTTGTGTTCTTATCTCAAACACTATGTTCCAAAATACATTCTTCAAGCAAGTTTATCATGAAATTTTTTTTTTCAAAATTCGTAGGGTACCCTGAAAATACAATTTCTTGGAAAAGAAACCATCACCCTAACCAAGTAGTCCTAACAAGAAAGACTAACTAAACATGCAAGGTGTCATAATTAACAAAACAAAAGAGAAATAAAGTCCATGGATGTTGAGAAAAGGAGATTATTACCCACGGAGATCGGTCGAACGACCTCCTCACACTTTAAGAATTAGCACGGTCCTCCGTGCTACTAGCAAGGTGCAAGGGGTGGTCGGGTTTGGAACTTCCACTATCCTGTTCGTGAGTGCTTTCTTCACTTAAGTACGAGGTGGATGTGGAGATCTCTGGTTCTTCCACAGAAGAAGTCACACAACTCAAAAGCTTCTTGATGTAAGCATATCGGCGTTGGATCCGCCGTTCATATCTATCTATCTTCTTGTGGAGGTCTTCAAGCCTTTGATGGGAAGATCCTTGTGATGTAGAAGAAGTGGTGGGAGTAACCGAGGGGGCAACTATCTCAAGGGTGCTGTGTTCTACTGGAGGCTTGAGATATTTTTTGGTTGGGACGAAGTCACCCTCTACCAGAATTATCGCTCTCCGATCCTTAGTCTCTCGGGGAACACCAGCAGCAGCAATTAACTCCATCACTAAGGCCGGGAAGGGTAGGTTACCCTTGGCATGAACATGACCCATGTCTTGGTGGATGAGGCGAGCAATGTTGACCGGCCGCTCTGTGAGTATACACCAAACTAGCAAGGCAAGGTCCGCGGTGATCACAGTCTCGTGAGTGCTGGAAAACACACAATGAGACAAGATTTGGGTCCATGCTCGAGCCTCGATGGTCAGAAAGCACGCAAGAATGCCCTTGGGTCAGGGCTTGAGGTGTCCTTGGGTCCAAAATGCATCCGGTTCAGCAATAACTCGACAGACAGCATCCCAATCAAAAACATAATCAAATTCATCGCGCTGTCGGAGGGTCTCTTGGTAACCATCTATCTCATCCGGTACGGGTGGGCCTCGGAGTACTTCTTGAATAGCTTTCTCGGAAACTGAAACTTGCTTCCGGCGCATGAAGACAGTCTGAAGAGAAGGTGAAAAGTAATTGGTGTAGAACTCTACCACCCACGAGAGATTAGCTTCTTGTGGTTTTCTCATGAGAAAGCCCCATCCCCATCGCTCAATGCGAGGTATGATAAACTGAACTACATGACCCGGAGGGTTGAGAAGGGGTTCAGAATGGTAATTCCGTGCAATCACGATGGGGAACATTAGCTCGTAATAGCGGTTGGAAAACCTAGTGGAATCTCTCACCGGGTTGTCCTTCTCTTGGTCATCAATCTTAATGATGCTTCGCGCCTTATTGGGGAGAGGCTTGGCCTTGAGCGCATGTTGCGCTTTGGTGGTGGCTTTTTGAGGTGACCTTTTGGAAGGCGGCTTCTTCTGTGCTTTTTTCTTATCCTTTTTTATGACCATCTGAAAAAGGTGAGAAAAAAGAAGATATTAAACTCAAAGAGACCACACTTGAACTATAACATGCTAGTGAGAAAGAGTGCCACAAAAAAAAGGTATCGTGCAAACATGACATCTGTAACATACAAGCAAGACAACTAGTGAAAACAGAGCAATGCACTAGCATGGGATGCAAGAGTGAAAAAGGCATGCAAATGAGGCATGAGAGGAATAAACTCAAGCATTGCTAACAACCCCAAATGACATATGCAAGAAAGATAAGAGCGTGAAGAATTCAAATACCCAATCTAGCTCTAAGACATTAAGGCACACAAAAGGAATGAAGTGGAGTTGGAGAGGGGTGAAATTCAATTCTTGCAATATAATCCAAAGAAGCAAGTCATGGGTATGCACCTATGAATGGCAAAATGAAATGCAAAGAGGGCAATGCGTAATGAGAAGGCAAGCGTATTGATAGAAGAGCACCAATGTGAAAGCATAGTGTCAAAATTGACTAAAAATATGATAGGTGCAATTCAACAATTACTTGGCAACATGCAAATCATAAGCACAATGAGTGAATTCAAAGGTGCAATACCCCAAATAGATATACCCAATCATCAAACAACATCACATAATCACAATGGATTCACAAACAAATTAACCCATCAAAGCAAGAAGTAATAACAGAATTCATCATCCATAGAAAATAGCAAGGTAAAAGGAGAAAGCAAATAAACAAGAGAGAATTTAACAAAATGCCACTAAGAGAATTAAAAGAAAGTAAAGATATTCAATGAAGAAAGAAAAGCATAAAATAAAAACAAAAAGAATGGAAAAGAATATGACCTTGAGTGGAGTAGAGAAGATGAAGTGCAAGTAAGAGGGAAAGAAAACAGGGAAAAGAGAGAAAATGGGACCGCCGGAAGTGGTGGTTGCCGGTGGGTGAAGTCACTGATGGTGGTGGGTGAGAGAAATGATGGAGAGGGAAGAAGAAAGTAGGAGAAGAAGAAGAAAGGAAGGAAAAAGGAAGGAAGGGGAAAATGGTTTGAAATAGGACGCGCTAGTTCATTATCTGCGTCGCAAGATCGACGCGCACGCACACACCATGCGTACGTGTGGAATGAAGGAAATGAGAGAGACGCGCGAGTGCCACCCACGCGTACGCATGGGTAGGGGAGCAGGCGAGGGACGCGTACGCGTCACAGCGCGCGCAAGGGTGGAATGACTGCGCGTTTCGCGCAATACTTGCGCAATGCTCGCGCAAGTCTCGGGTGCCAAGTACTGAGGGAATGCATGCTTGGCGACCCACGCGTATGCGTCATGTGCGCGCATGCGTGGAATGGAAGATGGCAAAACGACACGTGAGCATCAAGTACGCGCACGCATGACGAGGAGTTGCGCGTTGGGCGCAATACTTGCGCAATGTTTGCGTAACTCTTGGGTCGAATGTACCAAGAATGGCACGCAGACCAACCGACACATATGCATCGTATGCGCGTACGCGTGGACAGGGTTGGGGTCAAGGGATGCGTGGGCGCGCTTCACACGTACGCGTGAGTAGGTTCCTGCGCGTTTCGTGCATTGATTGCGCATTGGGAGCGCAACTCTCGAGTCAGATGCCCAGACTTGCAAAAATGCAAGGGACGCGCGCACGTTCTGCACGCTTACGCGTGCATCCCCCTTTTTTATATACAACATAGAGAGAGCTATTCTAACACATTCTTGGTAGGTGTTTAAGCTAGATAGTCAATAAAACACTCACAAATTCATGCAATATTCAAACAAAGCATTTTCTCTAACTTTAACAATTCATCCATACCAAGAATAATGAAACCTATATGAATATCCTAACAATTCAACAAAATCAACAAAGCTAGCATTCCTAAGAACTCAACAACACCAAGAATCACAAAATTCACAAGAATCTAAAGCTAGAAGCAAGAAGGTATACACAAGGAAGATCTTACCACGGTGGGGTGTCTCCCACCGAGCACTTTTCTTTAACGTCCTTAAGTTGGACGGTCAGTCACTTAAGCTTCTCCTCCTCTAGGTGCATCTGTAAGTAGGAACATCTCTAGCTCCTTTAGAGACTTGTAGCCATGGTACTTCTTCACTCTATGTCCATTCACCTTGAAAGTTGCCTCGCTTCTAGGGTCAAACAATTCCACCACTCTATAGGACTTTACCTTATTCACCTTGAAGGGTCCTTCCCATCTAGAACGGAGATTGCCAGGCATGAATCTAAGCCTCGAGTTATATAGGAGAACCTCATCACCTTCTTGAAAATCCTTCTTCCGGATATGGTGGTCATGAAATGCCTTAGTCCTTTCCTTGTAGATCCGGGCATTCTCATACGCTTTGTTCCGAAGACACTCAAGCTCCTCTAGTTGTAATTTTCTGGCTACACCCGCCTTGGTGAAATCCATGTTACACTGCTTTACCGCCCAATAGGCTTTATGCTTAATTTCCACCGGAAGGTGGCATGCCTTACCATAGACGATCCGGAAGGGACTCATCCCCAACGGAGTCTTGTAGGCGGTCCTATACGTCCATAGTGCATCTCCCAACCGGAAGCTCCAATTCTTCCTTTGTGGATTCACTACTTTCTCCAAAATTCACTTAATCTCCCGGTTGGATACCTCTGCTTGTCCGTTGGTTTGGGGGTGATAAGCAGTTGCAATCTTGTGCAATATCCCATAGCGCTTGAGCAGTGCCTCTACTTTCCTGTTGCAGAAGTGGGAACATTGGTCGCTCACGATTGCTCGTGGCGACCCATAGCGGCATACAATGTTATTTCTAATGAAAGAAATCACGGTATTTGCGTCATCAAGGTGGGTATATATTGCTTCTACACACTTTGACACGTAGTCAACCACCAACAGAATATATAGATACCCACTTGAGTTGGGAAATGGTCCCATAAAGTCTTTGCCGCACACATCAAATATCTCACAGAACAACATCGGTTGTTGAGGCATTTCATCCCTTTGGGACGTATTTCCCGACTTCTGACATTGGTGGCACGACACATAGAATCGATTAGCATCCTTGAATAAGGTTGGCTACTAGAATCCACAATCCAGCACCTTTTTAGCTGTCTGTTGTGGGCCAAAGTGGCCGCTATATTCGAACGAATGGCAAGCTTCAAGAACGGGTTGGATTTCATATTCTAGGACACATCTTCGAATTACTTGGTCCACTCTCCTCTTCCACAAGTGAGGGTAATCCCAAATGTAGTATTTGGAATCACTCCTCAACTTATCCCTTTGGTGTTTAGAAAAGTTAGGAGGGAAGATCTTAGCAACCAAGTAGTTCGTCATTGGTGCAAACCAAGGAAGGCTATCCGACACAGCATGCAAACTATCAAAAGGGAATAAGTCATCAATTGGAAATGGGTCATATTTCAGATTCTCAAGGTGGCTCAAATGATCCACAACCAAATTTTGAGACCCATTTCAATCCCTAATCTCAATGTCGAACGAGCAAGATCCAACGTACGAGCCTAGGTTTCGACTCATTCTTTGTCAATAGGTACTTTAAAGCTGCATGATCTGTGTATACCACTATCTTGGACCCTAGCAAATAAGATCTGAATTTATCTAAAGCATGAACAATAGCTAGGAGTTCTTTTTCTGTAGTGATATATTTGGATTGTGCCGCATCCAATATTTTTGAAGAATAAGCAATGATATAAGGGAGTTTACCATCGCGTTGTGCAAGCGCGGCACCTACAACATGGTTTGACGCATCGCACATTATCTCGAATGGCTGCGTCCAGTTGGGCCCTCGCACAATTGGTGCCGTGGTAAGAACTCTCCTTAACTCCTCAAATGCACTCACAC